>NW_028181401.1:0-140000 GCF_964211825.1 Aythya ferina | reverse complement strand
TCTGGGGTCCCTATCATTCCAATTTCGAATCGTTATTCCTAATGGACTTTCTGGTGGTATGACTGGTAATTTGCTCCCTTTCTTCTGGTCTCTGGTCTTTGATTTTGTCTGACCCATCTAGGAATTTTACTATGGCAATTCCCATAGCCCTTGGTTACCTTAGTAAGAGTGTCTTGCAGGGGGTCGAGGACCTATCACACACCCACAAATCCTATAGGAATCCCTTCGGTCCTTCACCGGCCAAGTCCCTCACGGGAGATTGGAACCGCGGTTAGAAGACCTCCACAATCGCTTCAGAACTAAGTTCCATCTCAGTCACACTCTTACACACACAGGCAACCGAACCCCACCCAACCGAACGGTATACGCTTTAAATGCTTACGACTCCGTCATCTTCGTTCGGATCTTCACACACACAATTATGGGCAAAATATAGTGCTGCAGCTGGCAAGGGAGCTGAAAAAAAGAATCAGAAACTTTGCTTACCTTTATTCAGGTTTAAGATGCCATTAGTTCCGACCTGACTCAAACAGCAGCCACCAAATGGTGGGGGTGCCTCTCCTAGATCAAACCAGAAATCAGGAACCAAAGCCCTCCCGGACGAGAGCCCACTTGTAATAAATGACTGGGTCCCAAATAGGATTGCAATTGAAATTTACAATTTATTAAATGAATAGAGGTAAGCAAGCAGCGCTGGGTGCGCCAGGAGTCTCTGCTCCACCAAGACACACACAAGTTACATTAGGTGGCTGGTTTTTATGCTGCTAGGCTAATACATATTCATTACTACTTCTACAAAAGGCAGGGTTATTCTAATTAGTTCCCAGAATCCAAACCCTCCCACTGGTGCAGGCGTTATCAGTCTCCGGTGGTCCCTCTGGGGGCCGCTCGTACTGAAGGCTCGTAGTCTTCCTCCCAGGCTTTTCTCTTGTCCATCTCCTTTGTCCATCTTGGCTGGATGGCAGACACTTGCATAGTGTCCCATGCAACAGTTGTAATAGTTAGCAGTTATTCTGAAACCCCTTTGTTCTCTTATCCCCTATTGACCCGAATTGCTGGACCATTCCTTTGCAAGATTCAAGAACTATATATATTAACCACTCTGGTTTTCTCAGACTTTTCATCATATCATGCGGCCCTAGCATTGTTCCATATTGACACGAATCAGATGAACTCATTTCACACTGTTAAGCTGTCTTATCACTGCAAGCATATCTCAATACCACCTTCCTTCCCTCTACAGGATGTAACTGCGCAAAAACAACATTTTTATTCCCACAACCTTGATCCCCTTACCCTGAAATCCTTATTCCCCTTAAACCTAACAACTCTAACCACAACCCTAACCCTTATTATCAACCCCCTAACGCTAATGACACTGACCTTAATCCAAACCCCAAACTGCCCCTAACCCCAGACAACCAACAACGAAACACACACACACAAAGATGGAAACTACAAAAAAGGCAAAACCCACGATACAGGCCCCAAATCACAAATACGCAACCAAAATGCTACAGAAAAGCCCCAGATGCAGGCCCCAAATGCTACTGCTAGGCCTCAAAAGCTCAAGATGCATCCCAAAGCAAAAATGCAGGCCCCAAACGTTACAGAAAAGCCCCCAAACCCAGGCTGCACAAGTCTACAAGCAGGCCCCAAACTGCCAACAGAAGCAGGCACC
The DNA here is from genome assembly GCF_964211825.1 of Aythya ferina. Taxonomy (NCBI): domain Eukaryota; kingdom Metazoa; phylum Chordata; class Aves; order Anseriformes; family Anatidae; genus Aythya; species Aythya ferina. Next base: position 138,319 of record NW_028181401.1, on the reverse strand, counting down.
AACCACACCCAGATGCAGACCCCAACTGCCCACAAGCAGCTCCTACCCCACCACCCCCTCCCAAGAACTGGACTCCACCCAGACACTGGCCCAAGACCCGGACCCGACCCCCGCCAACCTCCCTACCCTCCCCCCGACACAGGTGTACAAGCAGCTCACAACCCGCCCCTTCAGAGACCGGTCCCACTCCCCCCACCCCCCCCAAGACACGGGATGCAGAGGTGTACAACCAACTCCCAACTCCCTCCCCCTCAAAGGGAGGCCCCAAAGACCCCCAAATGGAGGCTCCTAGAGTGAACAAACAGCTCCCAACTTCCCCAGGCACAGGCCCACCCCCCCCCCCCCAAACACAGGCCACAGAGGTGTATAAACAGCCCAGACCCCCCTCCAAGACCATGGCCCCTATAGTGTACAAGCAGCTCCCAACCACCCACAGATGCAGGCCCCAACCCTTCTCAAAAGGGAGGCACCTAGAATGCATGAGCAACTCCCAACCAGCCTAAACATAGGTCCAAAAGTGCACAAGCAGCTCCCAACCCCCCTCAAATACAGACCCCAAAAGTGTACAAGTAGCTCCCCCCCAGAGACAGGACCCAAAGGTGTACAACCAGTTCCCAACACCCCTGAGACACAGGCCCCAACCGCCCCCCCAGACACAGCGACCCAAATTCTACAAGCAGCTCCCAACCCCTGCCAGGCAGGCCCCCTACCCTATACAAGCAGCTCCCAACCCTCCCCCCCCCCACCGAGGGAGGCCCCCAAGCCCCCCACAAACACAGGCCCCTACAGTGTACAGGCAGCTCCCAGCCACCGCCAGATGCTGGCCCCAAAGTTGTACAAACAGCTCCCAGCCACCCTGCAGAAACAGATTCCTACATTGTACAAGCAGTTCCCGGCCCGCTAGACACAGGCCCTGACCCCCCACACATGCAGGCCCCAAAGGTGTACAAGCAGCTCCCACCCCTCCCCCAGACGCAGGTCCCAAGCCCCCCCCCCCAAACACAGGCCCCTACAACCAGCACCCAACCCCCTACCCCCGATGCCAGGCCCAAAGGTGTAGAAGCAGCTCCAAACCTCCTCCCTCAACCCAGGCTCCAACAGTGTACAAGCACCTCCCAACCAACCCTCCCCTTCCCCCCCCCCCCCCCCCCGCCCCCCGACACAGGCTCCAAAGGAATACAAAGAGCTCCCACCCCTCCCCCAGATGCTGGTCTCAACCCCCCCCCCGCCCCCAGAAGCAGGCCCCAAAGGTGTAGAGTCAGCTCCCAACCCCCTCAATGCCGGCCCCAAGGGTCTACAAGCAGCTCCCCCCTTGCCCCCAGATACCGGCCCCCAGACACAGACCCCAAAAGCCTAATCACAGGCCCTGAACTCTAGAGGCAGGCTCCAAAACCCAGGACAAAGCCCCAGTGGTTCGAGACAGGGCCCAAATCCCAGACACAGGCCCCAAACGCTAAACATATGCCAAAAAAAGTATTAGTGCTGGTGCCAAATGTTACAGACAGGCCCAAAAGCCCGAGATGCTCAAGGCTGAGACGTAACTTGGCTTTCTGAATTACTGGAAAGCAGCTTTCATTCTCAGATAATTGTGTGCAGGCTAGATAGGATGGGGCTTCAGGCACCTCTTCACCTGAGGAAACACTGGTAATTTGCTCCCTTTCTTCTGGTCTCTGGTCTTTGATTTTGTCTGACCCATCTAGGAATTTTACTATGGCAATTCCCACAGCCCTTGGTTACCTTAGTAAGAGTGTCTTGCAGGGGGTCGAGGACCTATCACACACCCACAAATCCTATAGGAATCCCTTCGGTCCTTCACCGGCCAAGTCCCTCACGGGAGATTGGAACCGCGGTTAGAAGACCTCCACAATCGCTTCAGAACTAAGTTCCATCTCAGTCACACTCTTACACACACAGGCAACCGAACCCCACCCAACCGAACGGTATACGCTTTAAATGCTTACGACTCCGTCATCTTCGTTCGGATCTTCACACACACAATTATGGGCAAAATATAGTGCTGCAGCTGGCAAGGGAGCTGAAAAAAAGAATCAGAAACTTTGCTTACCTTTATTCAGGTTTAAGATGCCATTAGTTCCGACCTGACTCAAACAGCAGCCACCAAATGGTGGGGGTGCCTCTCCTAGATCAAACCAGAAATCAGGAACCAAAGCCCTCCCGGACGAGAGCCCACTTGTAATAAATGACTGGGTCCCAAATAGGATTGCAATTGAAATTTACAATTTATTAAATGAATAGAGGTAAGCAAGCAGCGCTGGGTGCGCCAGGAGTCTCTGCTCCACCAAGACACACACAAGTTACATTAGGCGGCTGGTTTTTATGCTGCTAGGCTAATACATATTCATTACTACTTCTACAAAAGGCAGGGTTATTCTAATTAGTTCCCAGAATCCAAACCCTCCCACTGGTGCAGGCGTTATCAGTCTCCGGTGGTCCCTCTGGGGGCCGCTCGTACTGAAGGCTCGTAGTCTTCCTCCCAGGCTTTTCTCTTGTCCATCTCCTTTGTCCATCTTGGCTGGATGGCAGACACTTGCATAGTGTCCCATGCAACAGTTGTAATAGTTAGCAGTTATTCTGAAACCCCTTTGTTCTCTTATCCCCTATTGACCCGAATTGCTGGACCATTCCTTTGCAAGATTCAAGAACTATATATATTAACCACTCTGGTTTTCTCAGACTTTTCATCATATCATGCGGCCCTAGCATTGTTCCATATTGACACGAATCAGATGAACTCATTTCACACTGTTAAGCTGTCTTATCACTGCAAGCATATCTCAATACCACCTTCCTTCCCTCTACAGGATGTAACTGCGCAAAAACAACATTTTTATTCCCACAACCTTGATCCCCTTACCCTGAAATCCTTATTCCCCTTAAACCTAACAACTCTAACCACAACCCTAACCCTTATTATCAACCCCCTAACGCTAATGACACTGACCTTAATCCAAACCCCAAACTGCCCCTAACCCCAGACAACCAACAACGAAACACACACACACAAAGATGGAAACTACAAAAAAGGCAAAACCCACGATACAGGCCCCAAATCACAAATACGCAACCAAAATGCTACAGAAAAGCCCCAGATGCAGGCCCCAAATGCTACTGCTAGGCCTCAAAAGCTCAAGATGCATCCCAAAGCAAAAATGCAGGCCCCAAACGTTACAGAAAAGCCCCCAAACCCAGGCTGCACAAGTCTACAAGCAGGCCCCAAACTGCCAACAGAAGCAGGCACCAACCACACCCAGATGCAGACCCCAACTGCCCACAAGCAGCTCCTACCCCACCACCCCCTCCCAAGAACTGGACTCCACCCAGACACTGGCCCACGACCCGGGCCCGCCCCCCACCATCCCCCCTACCCTCCCCCCCGACACAGGTGTACAAGCAGCTCACAACCCGCCCCTTCAGAGACCGGTCCCACTCCCCCCCCCCCTCCCCAAGACACGGGATGCGGAGGTGTACAACCAACTCCCAACTCCCTCCCCCTCAAAGGGAGGCCCCAAAGACCCCCAAATGGAGGCTCCTAGAGTGAACAAGCACCTCCCAACTCCCCCAGGCACAGGCCCACCCCCCCCCCCAAACACAGGCCACAGAGGTGTATAAACAGCCCAGACCCCCCTCCAAGACCATGGCCCCTATAGTGTACAAGCAGCTCCCAACCACCCACAGATGCAGGCCCCAACCCTTTTCAAAAGGGAGGCACCTAGAATGCATGAGCAACTCCCAACCCCCCTCAAATAAAGACCCCAAAAGTGTACAAGTAGCTCCCCCCCAGAGACAGGACCCAAAGGTGTACAACCAGTTCCCAACACCCCTGAGACACAGGCCCCAACCGCCCCCCCAGACACAGCGACCCAAATTCTACAAGCAGCTCCCAACCCCTGCCAGGCAGGCCCCCTACCCTATACAAGCAGCTCCCAACCCTCCCCCCCCCCACCGAGGGAGGCCCCCAAGCCCCCCACAAACACAGGCCCCTACAGTGTACAGGCAGCTCCCAGCCACCGCCAGATGCTGGCCCCAAAGTTGTACAAACAGCTCCCAGCCACCCTGCAGAAACAGATTCCTACATTGTACAAGCAGTTCCCAGCCCGCTAGACACAGGCCCTGACCCCCCACACATGCAGGCCCCAAAGGTGTACAAGCAGCTCCCACCCCTCCCCCAGACGCAGGTCCCAAGCCCCCCCCCCCAAACACAGGCCCCTACAACCAGCACCCAACCCCCTACCCCCGATGCCAGGCCCAAAGGTGTAGAAGCAGCTCCAAACCTCCTCCCTCAACCCAGGCTCCAACAGTGTACAAGCACCTCCCAACCAACCCTCCCCTTCCCCCCCCCCCCCCCCCCGCCCCCCGACACAGGCTCCAAAGGAATACAAAGAGCTCCCACCCCTCCCCCAGATGCTGGTCTCAACCCCCCCCCCGCCCCCAGAAGCAGGCCCCAAAGGTGTAGAGTCAGCTCCCAACCCCCTCAATGCCGGCCCCAAGGGTCTACAAGCAGCTCCCCCCTTGCCCCCAGATACCGGCCCCCAGACACAGACCCCAAAAGCCTAATCACAGGCCCTGAACTCTAGAGGCAGGCTCCAAAACCCAGGACAAAGCCCCAGTGGTTCGAGACAGGGCCCAAATCCCAGACACAGGCCCCAAACGCTAAACATATGCCAAAAAAAGTATTAGTGCTGGTGCCAAATGTTACAGACAGGCCCAAAAGCCCGAGATGCTCAAGGCTGAGACGTAACTTGGCTTTCTGAATTACTGGAAAGCAGCTTTCATTCTCAGATAATTGTGTGCAGGCTAGATAGGATGGGGCTTCAGGCACCTCTTCACCTGAGGAAACACACTGCCATCAGGCACCGCTGTGCCAGACAAGCTTGTTCTGCTAGAACACCCTACTCAGATGCACTGTGGCATTCAAGTGAACTGCTTTCATGCAAATATAACGACTGATGTTACAACTCACCTTGCCTGTGGCACCTGATGAACAGAAGAGTAAGCCACCGCAGCGCTTCAAAACCATCCCTGCACGTGCCGCTCCTTGTCGCTCTCTGGCCTTATCTCATATCCTTATCCACTTCTGTGGAGAGCCTGCCACGGCACCTGCAAAGCAAGACGGACACCTTTCATAGTCACCTTGTGCTACTTGGTCGTTCTGCTCCAACCCAGCTCATGACCAGCCCCTCTTCTTACACAGCTCTTCAGAGTGCAGTTTTCTCCTTTCAGCCTGTGCGAGACACCTGTGAAAGAAAAAGAAACGCATAGGCCGATGCAGCATCCAAAGACACAGCACAACTAGGTAAGTTACTCTCATCTGCTCCCTTACCTCTGCCGCTTACCAGCCCCCGAGGCAGATGCTTCAATCTACCCTCTTCAAACAGCTACAGCACCTCTAAAAGACAGAGGGGATGCTTAGAGGAACAGTGAGACCTACAACACAACAACTGCTACATCTGTTCCTCACTCACCTTGCCAGAGGCAGCTCTGCGTGTGACGTCCCAGGTTGTACACTGCGTTACCTAACCCTTACCGTAACCCTTACCCTAACCCTTCTCACCCTTACCATTACCCAAATCCTTACCTTTACTTTTTCCTTACCCTTACTCTTTCCTTTAACCATAACCTTACCCTTACCCTATACCTTACTCCAACCCTTCCCTTTACCTTCCCCTTCCCCTTCCCCTTAACCTAACCCTAAAGCTTAAAGCTTACCGTAAACCTTACCCTTTCTGCTACACTTACCCTTAGCCTAAATCTAAACCTTACACTTACCCTTAGCCTAACCCTCACCCTTACCATTACCCATACCCTTATTCTTACTCTTATCCTAACCCTTACCTTTACACTTACGGTTACCATTAACCTTACCCTTACCCTAACACTTATCCTTAACCTAACCCTTACCCTAAACCTTACACTTACTCTTAACATTAACCTTACCCTTAACCTTTAGCTAATACTTAATCTTACGTTTTTCTCACCCTAACCCTATAATTAACCATAACCATTACCCTAACACTTAACCTTACCCTTACAATAAGCCACACAACAACACTTAAATGTACACTTACGCTTAAACTTGCCCTAGCAATTACTCGTACAATTAAAATATTAATTAATTAAATTAAAAAATTTTAATTTAAAATAAATTGAATTAAAAAATTTAAATACCCTTATCCTTATACCTTATCCTTAACCCTCACCCTTATCTTTACCAATACCCTTACTCTTACACTTATTCTTATACATACAACTTACCCTTTTCCTAACACTTAACCCTAACCTAACTCTAACCCTAAACCTTACCTGAACCCTTTCCAGTACCATTACATTAACCCTTACCCTTAACCTAAACCTTACACTTGCTCTTAACCTTAACCTAATACTTACCTTTACGTTTTCCTCACACTAACCCTAAAATTAACCCTAACCATTACCCTAACAGTTACCCCTAACCTAACCCTTACTCTAACACTTACAGTGACCCGTACACTTAAACATACCCTTACACTTACTCTTACCCTAACCCTTACCCTTATCATAACCCATACTCTAACACATACTTCCACCCGTACCCTTACGCTTTCCGTTACCCTAACTCGTACTCTTACCCTTACCCTTACCCTTACTCTTACCCTATCCCTTACCCAATCCCTTACCCTATCCCTTACCCTTAACCTAACCCTAAACCTTACCCTTATCCTAACACTTACCCTTACCGTAAACCTTACCCTTTCTGCTACACTTACCCTTAGCCTAAATCTAAACCTTACACTTACCCTTAGCCTAACCCTCACCCTTACCATTACCCATACCCTTATTCTTACTCTTATCCTAACCCTTACCTTTACACTTACGGTTACCATTAACCTTACCCTTACCCTAACACTTATCCTTAACCTAACCCTTACCCTAAACCTTACCCCAACCCTTACCCTGACCCTTACATTAACCCTAACCCTTACCCTAAACCTTACACTTACTCTTAACCTTAACCTTAGCTGTAACCTAATACTTACCCTTACGTTTCCCTCACCCTAACCCTAAAATTAACCCTAACCATTACCCTAACACTTAACCTTACCCTAACCCTAAAATTACTCGTACAATTACCCTTACGCTTACCCTTACCCTTAACCTAAGCCTAAACCATACAGTAAACCTTACCCTTTCTGCTATACTTACACTTATCCTTATCCATGCCCTTACCCTTACCCTAATCTTTACCCTTAACCTAACCCTAACCCTAAACCTTATCCCAGCCTTTACCCTGACCCTTACATTAACCCTAACCCTTACCCTAAAGCTTACACTTACTCTTAACCTTAACCTTACCCTTAACCATTACCCTAACACTTACCCTTACGTTTCCCTCACCCTAAGTCCTAAAATTAACCCTAACCATTACCCTAACACTTACCCTTACCCTAACCCTAACCGTAACTCTAACCCTTACTGTAACCCTTACCCTGACCCCTACCCTTACACTTACCCTTACCCTAAGCCTTTCCCTTACCATGACCCATACCCTAACACGTACTTGTAGCCTTAACCTTACCGTTCCCCTTACCCTTACCTTTACTGTCTCTGTTAGCCTTAAACTGACACTTAACATAAACCTTAACCTTAACCTAACCCTTATCATAAGGCATACAACAACACTTACATGTAAATTTACGCTTGACTTACCCTAGCAATTACTCGTACAATTACCCTTAACCTTACTATTAAGCTAACCCTAAACCTTACCCTTATGATAACACTTACCCTTATCCTAAACCTTACCCTTTCTGCTGCACTTACCGTTTGCCTAATTCTAAATCTTACCCTAACCCTCACCCTTACCTAAATCTAACCATTACCCTAAGCCTCACCCTTACCCTTACCATTATACTTACTTTTACCCTTAACCTAAACCTTACCCCAACCGTTACCCTGACCCTTACATTAACCCTAACCCTTACGCTAACCCTAACCCTAACCCTAACCCTAACCCTAACCCTAACCCTGACCCTGACCCTGACCCTGACCCTGACCCTAACCCTAACCCTAACCCTAACCCTTACTCTAAACCTAACCCTTAACCTAAACCTTACACTTAATCTTATCTTTAACCTTACCCTTAAACTAATACATACCCTTACGTTTCCCTCATCATAACCCTAAAATTAACCGTAACCATTACCCTAACACTTATACTTACCTAACCCTAAACCTTACTCTAACTTTTACCCTGAGCCAGAACCTTAGACTTGCCCTTCCCCTTCCCCTTACTAATACCGTTACCCTAACCCTTACCCATACACTTACAGTTACCATTAACCTTACCCTTACCCTAACACTTACCCTTACCCTATCCCTTACACTTATCTTATCCATACAAATTACGCTTTCCCTAACACTTAACCTTAACCTAACCCTAACCCTAAACCTTACCTGAACCCTTACTCTGACCCTTACATTAACCCTAACCCTTACCCTAAAACTTACACTTACTCTTAACCTTAACCTTACCCTTAACATTAACCTAATACTTACGCATACGTTTTCCTGACTTTAACCCTAAAACTAACCCTAACCATTACCCTAACACTTAACCTTACCCTAACCCTAACCCTAACCCTTACTCTAACCCTTACCCTGACCTGTACCCTTACACTTACCCTTACCCTTATACTCACCCTAATTCTTACCCATACCATAACCCATACCCTAACACATATTTGTACCCTTAACCTTACTGTTACCCTTAACCTTACCCTTACCCTTACCCTTACTCTATCCCTTACCCTTACGCTTACCCTTAATATAAACCTTACCCTTGACCTTACCCTTACCATAAGCCATACAACAACACTTACATGTACACTTACATGTACACTTACGCTTACACTTACCCTAGCAATTCCTCGTACAATTACCCTTACCCTTACCCTTAACCGAAGCCGAAACCTTAAACCTTACAGTAAACCTTACCCTTTCTGCTACACTTACCCTTAGCCTAACCCTCACCCTTACCCTTACCCATACTCTTATTCTTACCCTTACCCTAACCCTTACCTTTACACTTAACGGTTACCATTAACCTAACCCTTACCCTAACGCTTATCCTTAACCTAACCCTTACCCTAAACCTTACCCCAACCCTTACCCTGACCCTTACATTAACCCTAACCCTTACCCTAAATCTTACACTTACTCTTAACCTTAACCTTAGCTGTAATCTAATACTTACCCTTACGTTTCCCTCACCCTAACCCTAAAATTAACCCTAACCATTACCCTTACACTTACCCTTACCCTAACCCTTACTGTAACCCTTACAATGAACCATATGCTTACACATACCCTTACCCTTACTCTTACTCTACCCTTACCCTTACCATAGCCCATACTCTAACACATACTTCTACCCTTAACCTTACTGTTACCCTTACCCTTACTCTATTTGTTACTCTTACACTTATCCTTAACATAAAACTTACTCTTAACCTTACCCTTACCATAAGCCATAGAACAACACTTACATGTTCACTTACGTTTCCACTTACCCTGGCAACTACTCGTACAATTAACCTTACCCTTACCCTTACCAAACCATTACCCTTACCCTTAACCTAATCCTCAACCTTACACTTATCCTAGCACTTACCCTTACCGTAATCCTTACCCTTTCTGCTACACTTACCCTTTGCCTAATTCTAAACCTTACCCTACACTCACCCTTACCCTTATCATAATGCTTACATTAACCCTTAACCTAAACCTTACCCCAACCCTTACCCTGACCCTTACATTAACGCTAACCCTTACCCTAAACCTTACACTTACTCTTAACCTTAACTTTACTCTTAACATTAACCTAATACTTACGCATATGTTTTCCTGACTTTAACCCTTAAATTTACCCTAACCATTACCCTAACACTTAACCTTAACCTAACCCTAAAATTACTCGTACAATTACCCTTACCCTTACCCTTAACCTAAGCCTAAACCTTACAGTAAACCTTACCCTTTCTGCTACACTTACCCTTAGCCTAAATCTAAACCTTACACTTACCCCTACTGTAACCCTCACCCTTATCATTACCAATACCCTTACTCTTACCCTTACCCTAACCCTTCTCCTTACACTTACTGTTACCTTTAACATTACCCTTACCCTAACACTTACACTTATCCTTATCCATGCCCTTACCCTTACCCTAATCTTTACCCTTAACCTAACCCTAACCCTAAACCTTATCCCAGCCTTTACCCTGACCCTTACATTAACCCTAACCCTTACCCTAAAGCTTACACTTACTCTTAACCTTAACCTTACCCTTAACCATTACCCTAACACTTACCCTTACGTTTCCCTCACCCTAAGTCCTAAAATTAACCCTAACCATTACCCTAACACTTACCCTTACCCTAACCCTAACCGTAACTCTAACCCTTACTGTAACCCTTACCCTGACCCCTACCCTTACACTTACCCTTACCCTAAGCCTTTCCCTTACCATGACCCATACCCTAACACGTACTTGTAGCCTTAACCTTACCGTTCCCCTTACCCTTACCTTTACTGTCTCTGTTAGCCTTAAACTTACACTTAACATAAACCTTAACCTTAACCTAACCCTTATCATAAGGCATACAACAACTCTTACATGTACACTTACGCTTGCACTTACCCTAGCAATTACTCGTACAATTACCCTTAACCTTACTATTAAGCTAACCCTAAACCTTACCCTTATGATAACACTTACCCTTATCCTAAACCTTACCCTTTCTGTTACACTTACCCTTTGCCTAATTCTAAACCTTACCCTAACCCTCACCCTTGCTTAAATCTAACCATTACCCTAACCCTCACCCTTACCCTTACCATTATACTTACTTTTACCCTTAACCTAAACCTTACCCCAACCCTTACCCTGACCCTTACATTAACCCTAACCCTTACCCTAAACCTAACCCTAACCCTTACTCTAACCCTAACCCTTAACCTAAACCTTACACTTAGTCTTAACTTTAACCTTACACTTAATCTTAACTTTAACCTTACCCTTAAACTAATACATACCCTTACGTTTCCCTCATCATAACCCTAAAATTAACCGTAACCATTACCCTAACACTTATCCTTACCTAACCCTAACCCTAACCCTTACTCTAACTTTAAACCCTGACCTTAGACTTCCCCTTACCCTTCCCCTTACGCTTACCCTTACCCTAACCCTTACCCTTACACTTACAGTTACCATTAACCTTACCCTTACCCTAACACTTACCCTTACCCTATCCCTTACACTTATACTTATCCATACAACTTACGCTTACCCTAACACTTAACCTTAACCTAACCCTAACCCTAAACCTTACCTGAACCCTTACCCTGACCCTTACCTTAACCCTTACCCTAAAACTTACACTTAACCTTAACCTTACCCTTAACCTTAACCTAATACTTACCCTTACTTTTCCCTCAGCCTAACCCTAAAATTAACCCTAACCATTACTCCTACACTTACCCTTACCCTAACCCTTACCCTTACCATAACCCATACTCTAACACATACTTCTACCCGTACCCGTACCCTTACGGTAACCCTTACCCTTACCGTAACCCTTACCCTTACCCTACCCTTACCCTTACCCTTACCCTTACCCTTTCCCTTTCCCTTACTCTTACCCTTACCCTTACCCTATCCCTTACCCTTACCCTAACCCTAAACCTTACCCTTATCCTAACACTTACCCTTACCGGAAACCTTACCCTTTCTGCTACCATTACCCATACCCTTATTCTTACCCTTACCATAACCCTTACCTTTACACTTACGGTTACCATTAACCTTACCCTTACCCTAACACTTATCCTTAACCTAACCCTTACGCTAAACCTTACCCCAACCCTTATCCTGACCCTTACATTAACCCTAACCCTTACCCTAAACCTTACACTTACTCTTAACCTTACCCTTTACATTAACCTAATACTTACGCATACGTTTTCCTGACTTTAACCCTTAAACTAATCCTAACCATTACCCTAACACTTAACCTTACCCTAACCCTAACCCTAACCCTTACTCTAACCCTTACCCTGACCCGTACCCTTACACTTACCCTTACCCTTACCCTTTTACTTACCCTAATTCTTACCCATACCATAACCCATATCCTAACACATATTTGTACCCTTAACCTTACCGTTACCCTTAACCTTACCCTTACCCTTACTCTATCCGTTACCCTTAAGCTTACTCTTTACATAAACCTTACTTTTGACCTTACCCTTACCATAAGCCATACAACAACACTTACATGTACACTTACGCTTACACTTACCCTAGCAATTCCTAGTACAATTACCCTTACCCTTACCCTTACCCTTAACCTAAGCCGAAACCTTAAACCTTACAGTAAACCTTACCCTTTCTGCTACATTTACCCTAAGCCTAAATCTAAACCTTACTTTAAATCTTACTAAACATTACTTTAAATCTTACCCTTACTGTAGCTCTCACCCTTATCATTACCAATACCCTTTCTCTTACCCTTACCCTAACCCTTCTCCTTACACTTACTGTTACCTTTAACATTACCCTTACCCTAACACTTACACTTATCCTTATCCATGCCCTTACCCTTACCCTAATCCTTACCCTTAACCTAACCCTAACCCTAAACCTTATCCCAGCCCTTACCCTGACCCTTACATTAACCCTAACCCTTACCCTAAAACTTACACTTACTCTTAACCGTAACCTTACCCTTAACATTAACCTAATACTTACCCTTACGTTTCCCTCCCCCTAACCCTAAAATTAACCCTAACCATTACCCTAACACTTAACCTTACCCTAACCCTAACCGTAATCTCTAACCCTTACTCTAACCCTTACCCTGACCCGTACCCTTACCCTAAGCCTTTCCCTTAGCATAACCCATACCCTAACACGTACTTGTAGCCTTAACCTAACCGTTCCCCTTACCCTTACCCTTACCTTTACTGTCTCCGTTACCCTTACACTTACACTTACACTTAACATAAACCTTAACCTTAACCTAACCCTTATCATAAGCCATACAACAACACTTACATGTGCACTTACGCTTGTACTTACCCTAGCAATTACTCGTACAATTACCCTTAACCTTACTATTAAGCTAACCCTAAACCTTACCCTTATCCTAACACTTACCCTTATCCTAAACCTTACCCTTTCTGCTACACTTACCCTTTGCCTAATTCTAAATCTTACCCTAACCCTCACCCTTACCTAAATCTAACCATTACCCTAACCTTCACTCTTACCCTTACCATTATACTTACTTTTACCCTTAACCTAAACCTTACCCCAACCGTTACCCTGACCCTTACATTAACCCTAACCCTTACCCTAACCCTAACCCTAACCCTAACCCTAACCCTAACCCTAACCCTAACCCTAACCCTAACCCTAACCCTAACCCTAACCCTAACCCTAACCCTAACCCTAACCCTAACCCTAACCCTAACCCTAACCCTAACCCTAACCCTAACCCTTACTCTAACCTTAACCCTTAACCTAAACCTTACACTTAATCTTAACTTTAACCTTACCCTTAAACTAATACATACCCTTACGTTTCCCTCATCATAACCCTAAAATTAACTGTAACCATTACCCTAACACTTATCCTTACCGAACCCTAACCCTAACCCTTACTCTAACTTTTACCCTTCCCCTTCCCCTTCCCCTTCCCCTTCCCCTTCCCCTTCCCCTTCCCCTTCCCCTTCCCCTTCCCCTTCCCCTTCCCCTTCCCCTTCCCCTTCCCCTTCCCCTTCCCCTTCCCCTTCCCCTTCCCCTTCCCCTTCCCCTTCCCCTTCCCCTTACTCTTACCCTTACCCTAACACTTACGGTTACCATTAATCTTACCCTTACCCTAACACTTACCCTTACCCTATTCCTTACACTTATCCTTATCCATACAACTTCCGCTTACCCTAACACTTAACCTTAACCTAACCCTAACCCTAAACCTTACCTGAACCCTTACCCTGACCCTTACATTAACCCTTACCCTAAAACTTACACTTAACCTTAACTTTACCCTTAACCTTAACCTAATACTTACCCTTACATTTCCCGCACCCTAACCCTAAAATTAACTCTAACCATTACCCCAACACTTACCCTTACCCTAACCCTTACCCTTACCATAACCCATACTCTAACACATACCTCTACCCGTACCCATACCCTTACGGTAACCCTTACCCTTACCGTAACACTTACCCTTACTGTTACCGTTACCATTGCCCTTACCCTTACCCTTACCCTTACCCTTACCCTTACCCTTACCCTTACCCTTACCCTTACCCTTACCCTATACCTTACCCTTAACCTAACCTTAAAGCTTACCCTTATCCTAACACTTACCCTTACCGTAAACCTTACCCTTTCTGCTACATTTACCCTTAGCGTAAATCTAAACCTTACACTTACCCTTAGCATAACCCTCACCCTTACCATTACCCATACCCTTATTCTTACCCTTTCCCGAACCCTTACCTTTACACTTACGGTTACCATTAACCTTACCCTTACCCTAACACTTATCCTTAACCTAACCCTTACCCTAAACCTTACCCCAACCCTTACCCTGACCCTTACATTAACCCAAACCCTTACCCTAAACCTTACACTTACTCTTAACCTTAACCTTACCCTTAACATTAACCTAATACTTACGCATACGTTTTCCTGACTTTAACCCTAAAACTAACCCTAACCATTACCCTAACACTTAACCTTACCCTAACCCTAACACTTAACCTTACCCTAACCCTAACCCTAACCCTTACTCTAACCCTTACCCTGACCTGTACCCTTACACTTACCCTTACCCTTATACTCACCCTAATTCTTACCCATACCATAACCCATACCCTAACACATATTTGTACCCTTAACCTTACCGTTACCCTTAACCTTACCGTTACCCTTACTCTATCCCTTACCCTTACGCTTACCCTTAACATAAACCTTACCCTTGACCTTACCATACCATAAGCCATACAACAACACTTACATGTACACTTACGCTTACACTTACCCTAGCAATTACTCGTACAATTACCCTTACTCTTACCCTTACCCTTAACCTAAGCCGAAACCTTAAACCTTACAGTAAACCTTACACTTTCTGCTACACTTACCCTTAGCCTAAATCTAAACCTTACACTTACCCTTACCTTAACCCTATACTTACCCTTACGTTTCTCTCACCCTAACCCTAAAATTAACCCTAACCATTATTCTAACACTTACCCTTACCCTAACCCTAACCCTTACTCTTACCCTTACCCTGACCCATACCCTTACACTCACCCTTACCCTTACATTACCCTAACTCTTACCCATACCATAACCCATACCCTAACACATATTTGTACCCTTACCCTTACTCTATCCGTTACCCTTACGCTTACCCTTAACATAAACCTTACCATTAATCTTACCCTTACGCTAACCCTTACCCTTACCCTTATCCTTATCCATACCCTTAACCTTACACCAACCCTTCCCCTTAAGCTGAACCTAACCCTAAACCTTACCCCAAACCTTTCCCTGAACTTTACCCCTTCCCTGAAGCCTTACCCTTAACCTTAACCTTACACTTAATCTTAACCTTAACCTTACACTTAACCTTAAGCTAGTACTTAACCTTACATTTTTCTCACCCTAATCCTAAAATTAACCCTAACCATTACCCTAACACTTAACCGTTACACTTACCCTTATTCTATCCATTACTCTTACGCTTTCCCTTAACATAAACCTTACCCTTACCATAAGCCATACATCAACACTTACATGTACACTTACGCTTACACTTATCCTAGCAATTACTCGTACAATTACCCTTAACCTAACCATAAACATTAAGGATAAGCTTAAGGGTCACCCTTAAGGTTACCGTTATCCTAACACTTACACTTAAGTTGAGGATAAGGGTTAGAGTAAGGGTAAGTGTTAGGGTAATGGTTAGGCTAATTTTAGGTTTAGGGTGAGGGAAACGGAAGGGTAAGTATTAGGTTAAGTTTAAGGATAAGGTTAAGAGTTATGGTAAGGGTTAGGTTTAATGTAAGGGTAAGGGTTTGGGAAATGTTTAGGATAAGGGTAAGAGAAGGGATAATGGTAAGGGTAAGGATGATGTTTAGTGTAAGGGTTAGATTTAGTTAAGGGTAAGGGTTAGTGTAAGTTTAAGGGTAAGGGTAAGTGTAAGGGTATGTGTAAAAGTACGGGTCATTGTAAGGGTTTGAGTAAGGGTTAGGGTAAGGGTAAGTGTTAGGGTAATGGTTAGGGTTAATTTTAGGGTTAGGGTGAGGGAAACGTAAGAGTAAGTATTAGGTTACAGCTAAGTTTAAGGTTAAGAGTAAGTGTAAGGTTTAGTGTAAGGATTAGGGTTAATGTAAGGGTCAAGGTAAGGGTTGGGGTAAAGGTTTAGGTAAAGGGTAAAAATATGTATATTGTAAGGGTGAGGGGTTAGGGTAATGGTTAGATTTTAGTTAGATTTAGGTAAGGGTGAGGGTTCGGGTAAGGTTTAGAATTAGGCAAAGGGTAATTGTAGCAGAAAGGGTAAGGTTTAAGATAAGGGTAAGTGTTAGGATAAGGGTAAGGTTTAGGGTTAGCTTAATAGTAAGGTTAAGGGTAATTGTACGAGTAATTGCTAGGGTAAGTGCAAGCGTAAGTGTACATGTAAGTGTTGTTGTATGGCTTATGGTAAGGGTAAGGTCAAGGGTAAGGTTTATGTTAAGGGTAAGCGTAAGGGTAACGGATAGTGTAAGGGTGAGGGTAAGGTTAAGGGTAACGGTAAGGTTAAGGGTACAAATATGTGTTAGGGTATGGGTAAGAATTAGGGTGAGTATAAAGGTAAGGGTAAGTGTAAGGGTACAGGTCAGGGTAAGTGTAAGAGAAAGGGTTAGGGTTAGGGTTAGGGCAAGGTTAGGTGTTAGGGTAATGGTTAGGGTTAGTTTTAGGGTTAAAGTCAGGAAAACGTATGCATAAGTATTAGGTTAATGTTAAGGGTAAGGTTAAGGTTAAGATTAAGGGTAAGGTTTAGGGTAAGGGTTAGGGTTAATGTAAGGGTCAGGGTAAGGGTTGGGGTAAGGTTTAGGGTAAGGGTTAGGTTAAGGATAAGTGTTAGGGTAAGGGTAAGGTTAATGGTAACCGTAAGTGTAAGGGTAAGGGTTAGGGTAACGGTATTAGTAAGGGGAAGGGGTAGGGGAAGTCTAAGGTTCTGGCTCAGGGTAAAAGTTAGAGTAAGGTTTAGGGTTAGGTAAGTATAAGTGTTAGGGTAATGGTTACGGTTAATTTTAGGGTTATGATGAGGGAAACGTAAGGGTATGTATTAGTTTAAGGGTAAGGTTAAAGATAAGATTAAGTGTAAGGTTAAGGATAAGGCTTAGGGTTAGAGTAAGGGTTTGGGTTAGGGTTAGGGATAGGGGTAGGGTTAGGGTTAATGTAAGGGTCAGGGTAAGGGTTGGGGTAAGGGTTAGGGTTAGGGTTTGGGTAAGGGTTACGATACACCCTTATTCCCATGCTGTGGCAGATGGGTGCATACCCAACAGTTCGTCTTATTAGTTACTTGAGAAATTGTTTGTATTAAGGTCAGGTGTAAGTTCTCATCCCAAGTTGCCCACCCCAAATCCGAGAACCGCACCCCTGCAATCATTAGGATCTGGAAAACCGTAATTTTGTTGGTCCAATTGGAGTGGTGGTCCATATCCTCGCCGGGGCCTTCTTCACCCTTGAATTGTGGATCCAAGCTGCTTGCTTCTTAATCTTAATGGCGGTGTGTGTTGTCAGTAATACTTGGTGTGGTCCCATCCACTTTCCTTCCATTTTTCCTGCACGGGTTGTCCTGAAAAAGTCTTTACATATATATAATCCCCGAGCTTAAAGGGGTGGATTGGTTGATCCAACCCTCTAGCCCTGGTCCCTAAAACAAATGTATGTACTTTATTTAATTGTTTCTGAAGTTCAGTTATATAAGCATATAAATATTCTGATCCTAACTGCGTTAGGTCCTCTCCACTAAATAGAAATTGCTATGGCCTTCCATATAAGATTTTGAAGGGACTCAAATTTCCTTTTATTCTAGGTTTAACTCTAATTCCAAGTAATGCTAAAGGGAGGGATTGAGGCCATGACAAATTAGCTTCTTATCCAATTTTAGCTATTTATTGTTTAATTAAATGGTTCATTTTTTCTACCTGTCCACTTGCCTGTGGTCTATAAGGAGTATGCAGTTGCCAATCTATCTTTAGAATCTTACTTATCTGGTCTACCACTTGTGCACAAAAATGTGAACCTCTATCAGAAGACATTGCTACTAGAATCCCAAAGCATGGTATTATTTCATTTAACAAGACTTTAACCACTTCTCTTGCTTTGGTTGTTCGACAGGGAAAGGCTTCAGGCCTTCCTGAAAACGTGTCAGTCAGAACCAGTAAATAATGATACCCCCCTTTTCTAGGGAGTTCTGAAAAATCAATTTGCCACTGTTGCCCCAAATAATTTCCTTTACCGATTATTCCAAATTTTATTCTATTCTTGGTATTGGGGTTATTGTGTAAGCAAATGCTACATTGTTGAGTTACTTGTTTTATCATATCGTCCCACTAATGTCTGACTCAGGCTCTTATGCAGTGTGCCAGCTCCCCAATGCGTTTTATTGTGTTCTGTAAGAACTATGGGCCATGTCAAACTAGAGGGTATTACTATGGGGTTATCTTTTAAATATACTCATCCATCTGGTTTCATTTTACCTTTCAAGTCTTCAATTAATTTTAAGTCTTCTTTTGTATAATTTGGATATAGTTTGGATTTTACCGTCTGGTATCAAAGACAATGCCTTCACCTCAGTTATTTCAGCTGCCTGCTTAGCCTCTGCCAATCGATTTTCCAATATCAAAATCGGTGTTCCCCTTTTGGTGTCCCTGACAATGCATGATAGCTACCTTTTCTGGTTGTTTTACAGCCTCTAACAATTTTAAAATTTCTTCAGCATACTTTGTGTTTTCACTGAGCGGTCAGCAATCCATGTTCTTTCCAAATTGCTCCATGAGCATGTACCACGCCGAATGTATATTTAGAATCTGTCCAAATATTTACCCTTTTTCCCGCTGCCAGTTCCAATGCTCTCGTGAGAGCAACTATCTCCGCCTTTTGAGCTGATGTTCCAGGGGGTAAAGGCTTAGACTCGATTACCTGCTGAGTAGTTGTTATAGCATATCCAGCTTTACGTTGTCTTTGCGTAACAAAACTGCTCCCATCCGTGAACCAAGTTTCTTCCGCGTCTTCCATGGGCTCCTCCTTAAGGTCTGGTCGGCTGGAATACACAGTCTCTAGAGTTTCTAAACAATCGTGAATCACAGCTTGTGCCCGAGCATCACTAAGAAAAGAGGCTAGATTCACAATATGAATTATCACAATCTCCACGTCGTCCTGTTCTACCAATATTGCTTGATATTTCAAAATCATCAATTCTTGTTTAAGTTGTTTAAAGACTTTTTGTGCTTCTCCAGTCCAGACTAACTTTGACTGGTTAATCTTTATCAATTCACATAGAGGCTTTACCAATAGTCCATAATTATAAATCCAAAGGCGACACCAACCTGTCATTCCTAAAAAGCTTTGTAGCTCCTTTACCATTTGAGGTTCTGGAGTCCGGCAAATGACTTCCTTATGTTCAGTTCCTAGTTCTCGTTGTCCTTCCGAAATGTCAAATCCCAGATAGGTCACACTTTGTTGAGCCAGCTGGACTTTCTGTCAAGAGACTTGATATCCATTTAAACCCAGAAAATTAAGACGACTTATAGTCCATTGAATCCAACTCCCTTTAGTCTCGGTAGCTATTAAGAGATCATCTACATATTGTAACAAAGCACCTTCAGTGTCCGGAGGTATCCATGTTTCGAGTTCCCTTGCTAATTGGTTTCCAAAAATAGTGGGGCTATTCTTGAATCCTTGAGGTAGTAATGTCCACGTAAGCTGCGTCTTTCTGCCTGAATCGGGATTTTCCCATTCAAAGGCGAATAGGTTTTGGCTTTCTGTGGCTAAGCCTAGGCAGAAGAAGGCATCTTTTAAATCCAGTACGGTAAACCAGACTTGACTATTCTTTAATTTAGTCAGCAAAGTATAAGGGTTTGCCACTACTGGATGTATATCCTCAGTGATTTTATTTATGGCCCTCAAATCCTGAACTAGCCTATAGCTTTTTCATCTGCCTTTTTAATTGGCAATATGGGTGCATTGTATTCTGATTCGCATTCAATCAATAATCCATACTGTAAAAATTGATCAATTATCTCTTTAATTCCTTTCCTATCTTCTGTCCTCAAAGGATATTACTTAACCTTAACGGGTTTCTCTCCTGGCTTTAATTTAATAATTATTAAGGTCACATTTTTAGCTCTTCCAGGGACTTCGGTAGCCCAAACTCCTGGACATACTTGATCTGTGATCTCTAAAGGTATTTCACTTTTAGGGTCAGTTTGTATTAGTGCCAAGCTTAACACATTTATTAGTTGTTCTTCTCCTGTTCTTAATTCCATTTTCCCTTTTTCAAAGACAATTTCTGCTCCTACTTGCTCTAATAAATCTCTACCTAAGAGTGCCCATGAGGAGCTAGGCATAGATAAAAATCTGTGTATGCCCCATTGTTTCCCTAATTTGTACTTCAAAGGTTCACAAAAATAAGCCTTTTCGGTTACACCTTGTCCTGGTTTCAGTTAGAACAGAGTTAATTTTCTTCCTAGTAGCTGGGAGAATGCTATGTTTTGGCTTAGGGTGAGAAGAGTGCTGATAACACCCCGATGTTTCAATTGTTGCAGAGCAATGCTTATAGCAAGCCAAGGACATCTCAGCTTCTTGCTCTGTCCTGCCAACAGGCAGGCTGGGGGTGCAGTAAGAGCTGGGAGGGGACAGACCCAGGACAGGTGACCCAAACTAGCCAAAGGGGTATTCCATAGCATCTGACGTCAGGCTAAACAATACATAGGGGTGGCTAGCCAGGGGGAGGGGGCCGGACTGCTCGGGGTTAGGCTGGGCATCGGTCAGCGGGTGGTGAGCAATTGCATTGTGCATCACTTGTTTGTACACATTATTAGTAGTGGTACTATTATCATCATTGTATTATTATTATTGTTGTTATTATTGTTATTATTATTATTATTATTATTATTATTATTATTATTATTATTATTATTATTATTTTGTCTTATTAAACTGTCTTTATCTCAACTCACAGGCTTCACTTTCCATTTCTCTCCCCCGTCCCAGAGAGGGAGGGGGAGGGGGAGCGAACAGCTGCGTGGTGTTTAGCTGCCGGCCGGGTTAAACCATGACACACCTTTTACCCTAACATAATAATTCTGTGAAGGCATTAATGCTTGATTTAGAACTGAATACGTTGCCCCATAGCAATAAGAAATTTCACTTCCATTCCTCCCCTAGCTTCATTATAACCAGTGGAGGATCCGCTAGGGTAGATTCCCCAGGTCCCCGTTATTCCTGTTGAAATCAGGGGTTGATTACCCTAGGAAAAGGCTAGTCAATTTGTCCTCCAAAGCCAGGTCCAAACCGTTTTGTTTTATTTATTTATTTATTTATTTATTTTCATTACATTTCAGAGTTGGTCCAAAAATTCCATAGGGCTTTCTTTTAGACCTTGTTGGAAGCATATTCTCAATTCCCAATTCATCCAGGTTTTAGTATTTACTTAACCGTTCATAATTTTCAGGATGATTCGGGTCTTAGCGGGGGTCGGTCAGGGGAATGCAGTTGTCCACAGTTCCCTGAACGGTCCCATCAGCAATCTGAGCTCGCACATGAACTCAGGTTGTTTTAAGAGTGTACCTCTTTTCTGTTTCTGTGACAACTCTCTCGGACAGATCATGGTCCCTTTGCCCTAAAGGGCTAACACCCATGATTTTAAGATCTCTGCCTCGGGCAGAGGCAGAACTATTAACATTCCTACATCCTCTTTCCCTGCTCATTCAACTTCAAACACCTTTAACACTTTCAACAACACTTTTAACACTTCCTTTATCTTTCTCCAGCCTGTACTTCTCTAATGCCAACATCAAAGGTTCAGTCAGGGGCCAACTTAATTCCCTACCTTTTCCCACCAAGATGCTGAAACATCAGTATACAACATTTCATCCTGTTCTGCTTCTCAAAAAACAACATTAACTGTAGCAAAATATTATAGTTTAAAGTTCCATTTAGGGGCCACTTTTCTCCACATTCCAGCTTATAAAGCGGCCACCACTGATTACGATATTTTATCAATGTTTTCCTGTTCACACTTCCACCGGCAGATCCTCCAATATCCTTCCAGTGACTTAAAACACATCCTAACACACTTTTCTTTAAAATTTCACTGCTTGTTTGCCCCCCCAGTTTCCAGTTTACACTTTCAGAATACACATGTTACTTACAAAAGCGTATCACAAAACGTATCACTCACAAAACTACGGGCACGCAATATCTTTCAGTAGCGATGTCACAAAACTACTATTACCAGCAATATTGCCAAAATCACAGTAACAATAGTCAGAGTCAAATTCCACATGCGATAAGTCAGAAAACCGAACTGTGTAACACCGTAACGATATCTTTCTTATAACAATGCCACGAACCTACTATTACCACCAGGAAAATAGCCAAAATCGCAGTAACAATAACCAGAGTTAAATACCATACTCCATGAGTCAGAAAACCGAAATAGACAACACAATTCCAGATGGACCTTAAAGCGAGCTCCTTCCTTAAGGTCCCCAAACATGTACTTATGGTGCTAACCACAAAGTATATACCAAACACTGCCTCGCAGAAGATCACCTTCTGACTTACAGACAGTTCCAGATGACCGGTCTACCAGAAAACCAAACCAGAATAAAGAATATACTCACTTACAATGATGGGGTCCTTGTCTGCCTCCGCAGTGATCCGGTGAGTCGAGGAGTCCCTCCGGGAAATCCCGGGGGTACCCTAGGGAGTCCTGTTCCCAGCAGGTCCTGCAGTCCAGCAGAGAGGTTGTCCCATCTGGGTCGCCAAATTGATTCAAAGATCGAAGCCGAAATTCCTTTAAGTGGTATATTCTTTATTGCAGCGCTGGATGCACGGGGGATCTCTCCACCTATCGTGCATACCCAAAGCAGAAAGCAGTCTTGAATTTATACAATCAATCTATCAATATTCTACAAGCACCTATACATATGCATTACCTATCCCCGCCTTCCCTCGCTTCTCATGCTAATTAGCCTTTTGGGACCTTGCGCCTGCGCAGAGCCTTCCAAGAATTGTGGGCAGGGGTCTTTGGGACGTGGGCAGGGGTCTTTGGGAGGAAGACCCCGAGTCTTCCTCACAGTGTACTTTTCACCTTTGGTCAGGAATCTGCTGAATTGGCATGTTTCTTAATTGCAAGAGCTGGTTGTTGCCAATTCTCCCGTTTGTTGTATCTTTATAATGAATTCCAATGTCCAGTTTCGAGAGTTATAGTCCTTACATTCGTTTCTCTGTCCGCCTGCCGCTTCCTTATCATGAGTTCCAGTGTCTTGTTTTGAGATATACAGTCCTTGTCTGGGGATTGTCCTTGCCTCCCCAATACCTCCTTAATCAATCCCCCCTTTTCTTTTCCCATGCAAATTCTTTTGCATCAGATACTTTCTTTATTTACAGTAACACAACAAAGCAGGCATCTAAACAACATGCACACAAATATTCCTAACACTACTAATACGATTAGAGCAATGAATACTTGTTTCAACCATTGGAAATTGGGCAACCAGGAGGTTAACTTAGTCCATAGTTCACTAAAACTCCATGAAAGATCATCTTTACTGATCTCATGTAGGATCCTGGTCTGCTTCCATATTTCTTCCAGGTCGGTAGAGATCCTTCCACTCTGATCTACATACATACAACAACTTGTGTTTATTACTGTACAGACTCCCCCTTGAGTGGCCAGTAACAAGTCTAGGGCCATCCGATTTTGGAATACTACCTGTGATAAACTAGATATCTCTTCTTGTTGAGCCTTTATAGCATCCAGAATTTTGTTTTCTAACTTCTCTATAATTGCAGAAATATTAACTATTGCCTTTTCCAATTCACTCACTCCTAACCATGGGATAAACCATCGCACAAAACTATGAAAAGGGGTGTGTCTCTCTACCAATGGATTGTTAATTTTTCATCTGATTCTCCGGATATGATTTCTCAAGTAACCTCGAGGCACTACATCATGTACTGTCATATTGGGGACTACCGCTCCAAGAGTGCAAGTTCCCTTCCAATTCTCAGGCAAGACCTTACGGGCTGTATCATTGCATAGCCAATACCACCCTTTTCCTTCTGGAACCGTCCAGCTGGTTGAATTTGCCCAGCCGCTAGTCGTACTAATATCAATTGTTCAATTACAAGATGTCTGATTTCCCACATAAGTAGTATCCGTATTCATACAATGCTGTTTTCCTATACCCTTAGGCGGGTTACACCTTTGTACACACACATAATAGGATTCTAACGGCAAGAAGCTACTCACTTCTAGTTCCAAAACTGCTTAATATTTTCGACCCCAAGATGTGTTTTCCCACAAATTAGTCCAAGATAAGTTTGCAGGCAAGGGAATCCCAATTAACGATACACCCTTATTCCCATGCTGTGGCAGATGGGTGCATACCCAACAGTTCGTCTTATTAGTTACTTGAGAAATTGTTTGTATTAAGGTCAGGTGTAAGTTCTCATCCCAAGTTGCCCACCCCAAATCCGAGAACCGCACCCCTGCAATCATTAGGATCTGGAAAACCGTGATTTTGTTGGTCCAATTGGAGTGGTGGTCCATATCCTCGCCGGGGCCTTCTTCACCCTTGAATTGTGGATCCAAGCTGCTTGCTTCTTAATCTTAATGGCGGTGTGTGTTGTCAGTAATACTTGGTGTGGTCCCATCCACTTTCCTTCCATTTTTCCTGCACGGGTTGTCCTGAAAAAGTCTTTATATATATATAATCCCCGAGCTTAAAGGGGTGGATTGGTTGATCCAACCCTCTAGCCCTGGTCCCTAAAACAAATGTATGTACTTTATTTAATTGTTTCTGAAGTTCAGTTATATAAGCATATAAATATTCTGATCCTAACTGCGTTAGGTCCTCTCCACTAAATAGAAATTGCTATGGCCTTCCATATAAGATTTTGAAGGGACTCAAATTCCCTTTTATTCTAGGTTTAACTCTAATTCCAAGTAATGCTAAAGGGAGGGATTGAGGCCATGACAAATTAGCTTCTTATCCAATTTTAGCTATTTATTGTTTAATTAAATGGTTCATTTTTTCTACCTGTCCACTTGCCTGTGGTCTATAAGGAGTATGCAGTTGCCAATCTATCTTTAGAATCTTACTTATCTGGTCTACCACTTGTGCACAAAAATGTGAACCTCTATCAGAAGACATTGCTACTAGAATCCCAAAGCATGGTATTATTTCATTTAACAAGACTTTAACCACTTCTCTTGCTTTGGTTGTTCGACAGGGAAAGGCTTCAGGCCTTCCTGAAAACGTGTCAGTCAGAACCAGTAAATAATGATACCCCCCTTTTCTAGGGAGTTCTGAAAAATCAATTTGCCACTGTTGCCCCGAATAATTTCCTTTACCGATTATTCCAAATTTTATTCTATCCTTGGTATTGGGGTTATTGTGTAAGCAAATGCTACATTGTTGAGTTACTTGTTTTATCATATCGTCCCACTAATGTCTGACTCAGGCTCTTATGCAGTGTGCCAGCTCCCCAATGCGTTTTATTGTGTTCTGTAAGAACTATGGGCCATGTCAAACTAGAGGGTATTACTATGGGGTTATCTTTTAAATATACTCATCCATCTGGTTTCATTTTACCTTTCAAATCTTCAATTAATTTTAAGTCTTCTTTTGTATAATTTGGATATAGTTTGGATTTTACCGTCTGGTATCAAAGACAATGCCTTCACCTCAGTTATTTCAGCTGCCTGCTTAGCCTCTGCCAATCGATTTTCCAATTTCAAAATCGGTGTTCCCCTTTTGGTGTCCCTGACAATGCATGATAGCTACCTTTTCTGGTTGTTTTACAGCCTCTAACAATTTTAAAATTTCTTCAGCATACTTTGTGTTTTCACTGAGCGGTCAGCAATCCATGTTCTTTCCAAATTGCTCCATGAGCATGTACCACGCCGAATGTATATTTAGAATCTGTCCAAATATTTACCCTTTTTCCCGCTGCCAGTTCCAATGCTCTCGTGAGAGCAACTATCTCCGCCTTTTGAGCTGATGTTCCAGGGGGTAAAGGCTTAGACTCGATTACCTGCTGAGTAGTTGTTATAGCATATCCAGCTTTACGTTGTCTTTGCGTAACAAAACTGCTCCCATCCGTGAACCAAGTTTCTTCCGCATCTTCCATGGGCTCCTCCTTAAGGTCTGGTCGGCTGGAATACACAGTCTCTAGAGTTTCTAAACAATCGTGAATCACAGCTTGTGCCGGAGCATCACTAAGAAAAGAGGCTAGATTCACAATATGAATTATCACAATCTCCACGTCGTCCTGTTCTACCAATATTGCTTGATATTTCAAAATCATCAATTCTTGTTTAAGTTGTTTAAAGACTTTTTGTGCTTCTCCAGTCCAGACTAACTTTGACTGGTTAATCTTTATCAATTCACATAGAGGCTTTACCAATAGTCCATAATTATAAATCCAAAGGCGACACCAACCTGTCATTCCTAAAAAGCTTTGTAGCTCCTTTACCATTTGAGGTTCTGGAGTCCGGCAAATGACTTCCTTATGTTCAGTTCCTAGTTCTCGTTGTCCTTCCGAAATGTCAAATCCCAGATAGGTCACACTTTGTTGAGCCAGCTGGACTTTCTGTCAAGAGACTTGATATCCATTTAAACCCAGAAAATTAAGACGACTTATAGTCCATTGAATCCAACTCCCTTTAGTCTCGGTAGCTATTAAGAGATCATCTACATATTGTAACAAAGCACCTTCAGTGTCCGGAGGTATCCATGTTTCGAGTTCCCTTGCTAATTGGTTTCCAAAAATAGTGGGGCTATTCTTGAATCCTTGAGGTAGTAATGTCCACGTAAGCTGCGTCTTTCTGCCTGAATCGGGATTTTCCCATTCAAAGGCGAATAGGTTTTGGCTTTCTGTGGCTAAGCCTAGGCAGAAGAAGGCATCTTTTAAATCCAGTACGGTAAACCAGACTTGACTATTCTTTAATTTAGTCAGCAAAGTATAAGGGTTTGCCACTACTGGATGTATATCCTCAGTGATTTTATTTATGGCCCTCAAATCCTGAACTAGCCTATAGCTTTTTCATCTGCCTTTTTAATTGGCAATATGGGTGCATTGGATTCTGATTCGCATTCAATCAATACTCCATACTGTAAAAATTGATCAATTATCTCTTTAATTCCTTTCCTATCTTCTGTCCTCAAAGGATATTACTTAACCTTAACGGGTTTCTCTCCTGGCTTTAATTTAATAATTATTAAGGTCACATTTTTAGCTCTTCCAGGGACTTCGGTAGCCCAAACTCCTGGACATACTTGATCTGTGATCTCTAAAGGTATTTCACTTTTAGGGTCAGTTTGTATTAGTGCCAAGCTTAACACATTTATTAGTTGTTCTTCTCCTGTTCTTAATTCCATTTTCCCTTTTTCAAAGACAATTTCTGCTCCTACTTGCTCTAATAAATCTCTACCTAAGAGTGCCCATGAGGAGCTAGGCATAGATAAAAATCTGTGTATGCCCCATTGTTTCCCTAATTTGTACTTCAAAGGTTCACAAAAATAAGCCTTTTCGGTTACACCTTGTCCTGGTTTCAGTTAGAACAGAGTTAATTTTCTTCCTAGTAGCTGGGAGAATGCTATGTTTTGGCTTAGGATGAGAAGAGTGCTGATAACACCCCGATGTTTCAATTGTTGCAGAGCAATGCTTATAGCAAGCCAAGGACATCTCAGCTTCTTGCTCTGTCCTGCCAACAGGCAGGCTGGGGGTGCAGTAAGAGCTGGGAGGGGACAGACCCAGGACAGGTGACCCAAACTAGCCAAAGGGGTATTCCATAGCATCTGACGTCAGGCTAAACAATACATAGGGGTGGCTAGCCAGGGGGAGGGGGCCGGACTGCTCGGGGTTAGGCTGGGCATCGGTCAGCGGGTGGTGAGCAATTGCATTGTGCATCACTTGTTTGTACACATTATTAGTAGTGGTACTATTATCATCATTGTATTATTATTATTGTTGTTATTATTATTATTATTATTATTATTATTATTATTATTATTATTATTATTATTTTGTCTTATTAAACTGTCTTTATCTCAACTCACAGGCTTCACTTTCCATTTCTCTCCCCCGTCCCAGAGAGGGAGGGGGAGGGGGAGCGAACAGCTGCGTGGTGTTTAGCTGCCGGCCGGGTTAAACCATGACACACCTTTTACCCTAACATAATAATTCTGTGAAGGCATTAATGCTTGATTTAGAACTGAATACGTTGCCCCATAGCAATAAGAAATTTCACTTCCATTCCTCCCCTAGCTTCATTATAACCAGTGGAGGATCCGCTAGGGTAGATTCCCCAGGTCCCCGTTATTCCTGTTGAAATCAGGGGTTGATTACCCTAGGAAAAGGCTAGTCAATTTGTCCTCCAAAGCCAGGTCCAAACCGTTTTGTTTTATTTATTTATTTATTTATTTATTTATTTATTTATTTTCATTACATTTCAGAGTTGGTCCAAAAATTCCATAGGGCTTTCTTTTAGACCTTGTTGGAAGCATATTCTCAATTCCCAATTCATCCAGGTTTTAGTATTTACTTAACCGTTCATGATTTTCAGGATGATTCGGGTCTTAGTGGGGGTCGGTCAGGGGAATGCAATTGTCCACAGTTCCCTGAACGGTCCCATCAGCAATCTGAGCTCGCACATGAACTCAGGTTGTTTTAAGAGTGTACCTCTTTTCTGTTTCTGTGACAACTCTCTCGGACCGATCATGGTCCCTTTGCCCTAAAGGGCTAACACCCATGATTTTAAGATCTCTGCCTCGGGCAGAGGCAGAACTATTAACATTCCTACATCCTCTTTCCCTGCTCATTCAACTTCAAACACCTTTAACACTTTCAACAACCCTTTTAACACTTCCTTTATCTTTCTCCAGCCTGTACTTCTCTAATGCCAACATCAAAGGTTCAGTTAGGGGCCAACTTAATTCCCTACCTTTTCCCACCAAGATGCTGAAACATCAGTATACAACATTTCATCCTGTTCTGCTTCTCAAAAAACAACATTAACTGTAGCAAAATATTATAGTTTAAAGTTCCATTTAGGGGCCACTTTTCTCCACATTCCAGCTTATAAAGCGGCCACCACTGATTACGATATTTTATCAATGTTTTCCTGTTCACACTTCCACCGGCAGATCCTCCAATATCCTTCCAGTGACTTAAAACACATCCTAACACACTTTTCTTTAAAATTTCACTGCTTGTTTGCCCCCCCAGTTTCCAGTTTACACTTTCAGAATACACATGTTACTTACAAAAGCGTATCACAAAACGTATCACTCACAAAAATACGGGCACGCAATATCTTTCAGTAGCGATGTCACAAAACTACTATTACCAGCAATATTGCCAAAATCACAGTAACAATAGTCAGAGTCAAATTCCACATGCGATAAGTCAGAAAACCGAACTGTGTAACACCGTAACGATATCTTTCTTATAACAATGCCACGAACCTACTATTACCACCAGGAAAATAGCCAAAATCGCAGTAACAATAACCAGAGTTAAATACCATACTCCATGAGTCAGAAAACCGAAATAGACAACACAATTCCAGATGGACCTTAAAGCGAGCTCCTTCCTTAAGGTCCCCAAACATGTACTTATGGTGCTAACCACAAAGTATATACCAAACACTGCCTCGCAGAAGATCACCTTCTGACTTACAGACAGTTCCAGATGACCGGTCTACCAGAAAACCAAACCAGAATAAAGAATATACTCACTTACAATGATGGGGTCCTTGTCTGCCTCCGCAGTGATCCGGTGAGTCGAGGAGTCCCTCCGGGAAATCCCGGGGGTACCCTAGGGAGTCCTGTTCCCAGCAGGTCCTGCAGTCCGGCAGAGAGGTTGTCCCATCTGGGTCGCCAAATTGATTCAAAGATCGAAGCCGAAATTCCTTTAAGTGGTATATTCTTTATTGCAGCGCTGGATGCACGGGGGATCTCTCCACCTATCGTGCATACCCAAAGCAGAAAGCAGTCTTGAATTTATACAATCAATCTATCAATATTCTACAAGCACCTATACATATGCATTACCTATCCCCGCCTTCCCTCGCTTCTCATGCTAATTAGCCTTTTGGGACCTCGCGCCTGCGCAGAGCCTTCCAAGAATTGTGGGCAGGGGTCTTTGGGACGTGGGCAGGGGTCTTTGGGAGGAAGACCCCGAGTCTTCCTCACAGTGTACTTTTCACCTTTGGTCAGGAATCTGCTGAATTGGCATGTTTCTTAATTGCAAGAGCTGGTTGTTGCCAATTCTCCCGTTTGTTGTATCTTTATAATGAATTCCAATGTCCAGTTTCAAGAGTTATAGTCCTTACATTCGTTTCTCTGTCCGCCTGCCGCTTCCTTATCATGAGTTCCAGTGTCTTGTTTTGAGATATACAGTCCTTGTCTGGGGATTGTCCTTGCCTCCCCAATACCTCCTTAATCAATCCCCCCTTTTCTTTTCCCATGCAAATTCTTTTGCATCAGATACTTTCTTTATTTACAGTAACACAACAAAGCAGGCATCTAAACAACATGCACACAAATATTCCTAACACTACTAATACGATTAGAGCAATGAATACTTGTTTCAACCATTGGAAATTGGGCAACCAGGAGGTTAACTTAGTCCATAGTTCACTAAAACTCCATGAAAGATCATCTTTACTGATCTCATGTAGGATCCTGGTCTGCTTCCATATTTCTTCCAGGTCGGTAGAGATCCTTCCACTCTGATCTACATACATACAACAACTTGTGTTTATTACTGTACAGACTCCCCCTTGAGTGGCCAGTAACAAGTCTAGGGCCATCCGATTTTGGAATACTACCTGTGATAAACTAGATATCTCTTCTTGTTGAGCCTTTATAGCATCCAGAATTTTGTTTTCTAACTTCTCTATAATTGCAGAAATATTAACTATTGCCTTTTCCAATTCACTCACTCCTAACCATGGGATAAACCATCGCACAAAACTATGAAAAGGGGTGTGTCTCTCTACCAATGGATTGTTAATTTTTCATCTGATTCTCCGGATATGATTTCTCAAGTAACCTCGAGGCACTACATCATGTACTGTCATACTGGGGACTACCGCTCCAAGAGTGCAAGTTCCCTTCCAATTCTCAGGCAAGACCTTACGGGCTGTATCATTGCATAGCCAATACCACCCTTTTCCTTCTGGAACCGTCCAGCTGGTTGAATTTGCCCAGCCGCTAGTCGTACTAATATCAATTGTTCAATTACAAGATGTCTGATTTCCCACATAAGTAGTATCCGTATTCATACAATGCTGTTTTCCTATACCCTTAGGCGGGTTACACCTTTGTACACACACATAATAGGATTCTAACGGCAAGAAGCTACTCACTTCTAGTTCCAAAACTGCTTAATATTTTCGACCCCAAGATGTGTTTTCCCACAAATTAGTCCAAGATAAGTTTGCAGGCAAGGGAATCCCAATTAACGATACACCCTTATTCCCATGCTGTGGCAGATGGGTGCATACCCAACAGTTCGTCTTATTAGTTACTTGAGAAATTGTTTGTATTAAGGTCAGGTGTAAGTTCTCATCCCAAGTTGCCCACCCCAAATCCGAGAACCGCACCCCTGCAATCATTAGGATCTGGAAAACCGTAATTTTGTTGGTCCAATTGGAGTGGTGGTCCATATCCTCGCCGGGGCCTTCTTCACCCTTGAATTGTGGATCCAAGCTGCTTGCTTCTTAATCTTAATGGCGGTGTGTGTTGTCAGTAATACTTGGTGTGGTCCCATCCACTTTCCTTCCATTTTTCCTGCACGGGTTGTCCTGAAAAAGTCTTTATATATATATAATCCCCGAGCTTAAAGGGGTGGATTGGTTGATCCAACCCTCTAGCCCTGGTCCCTAAAACAAATGTATGTACTTTATTTAATTGTTTCTGAAGTTCAGTTATATAAGCATATAAATATTCTGATCCTAACTGCGTTAGGTCCTCTCCACTAAATAGAAATTGCTATGGCCTTCCATATAAGATTTTGAAGGGACTCAAATTTCCTTTTATTCTAGGTTTAACTCTAATTCCAAGTAATGCTAAAGGGAGGGATTGAGGCCATGACAAATTAGATTCTTATCCAATTTTAGCTATTTATTGTTTAATTAAATGGTTCATTTTTTCTACCTGTCCACTTGCC
The DNA here is from genome assembly GCF_964211825.1 of Aythya ferina. Classification (NCBI taxonomy): domain Eukaryota; kingdom Metazoa; phylum Chordata; class Aves; order Anseriformes; family Anatidae; genus Aythya; species Aythya ferina. The sequence goes on along the minus strand of NW_028181401.1, from coordinate 105,773 downwards.
TGTGGTCTATAAGGAGTATGCAGTTGCCAATCTATCTTTAGAATCTTACTTATCTGGTCTACCACTTGTGCACAAAAATGTGAAACTCTATCAGAAGACATTGCTACTAGAATCCCAAAGCATGGTATTATTTCATTTAACAAGACTTTAACCACTTCTCTTGCTTTGGTTGTTCGACAGGGAAAGGCTTCAGGCCTTCCTGAAAACGTGTCAGTCAGAACCAGTAAATAATGATACCCCCCTTTTCTAGGGAGTTCTGAAAAATCAATTTGCCACTGTTGCCCCGAATAATTTCCTTTACCGATTATTCCAAATTTTATTCTATCCTTGGTATTGGGGTTATTGTGTAAGCAAATGCTACATTGTTGAGTTACTTGTTTTATCATATCGTCCCACTAATGTCTGACTCAGGCTCTTATGCAGTGTGCCAGCTCCCCAATGCGTTTTATTGTGTTCTGTAAGAACTATGGGCCATGTCAAACTAGAGGGTATTACTATGGGGTTATCTTTTAAATATACTCATCCATCTGGTTTCATTTTACCTTTCAAATCTTCAATTAATTTTAAGTCTTCTTTTGTATAATTTGGATATAGTTTGGATTTTACCGTCTGGTATCAAAGACAATGCCTTCACCTCAGTTATTTCAGCTGCCTGCTTAGCCTCTGCCAATCGATTTTCCAATTTCAAAATCGGTGTTCCCCTTTTGGTGTCCCTGACAATGCATGATAGCTACCTTTTCTGGTTGTTTTACAGCCTCTAACAATTTTAAAATTTCTTCAGCATACTTTGTGTTTTCACTGAGCGGTCAGCAATCCATGTTCTTTCCAAATTGCTCCATGAGCATGTACCACGCCGAATGTATATTTAGAATCTGTCCAAATATTTACCCTTTTTCCCGCTGCCAGTTCCAATGCTCTCGTGAGAGCAACTATCTCCGCCTTTTGAGCTGATGTTCCAGGGGGTAAAGGCTTAGACTCGATTACCTGCTGAGTAGTTGTTATAGCATATCCAGCTTTACGTTGTCTTTGCGTAACAAAACTGCTCCCATCCGTGAACCAAGTTTCTTCCGCGTCTTCCATGGGCTCCTCCTTAAGGTCTGGTCGGCTGGAATACACAGTCTCTAGAGTTTCTAAACAATCGTGAATCACAGCTTGTGCCGGAGCATCACTAAGAAAAGAGGCTAGATTCACAATATGAATTATCACAATTTCCACGTCGTCCTGTTCTACCAATATTGCTTGATATTTCAAAATCATCAATTCTTGTTTAAGTTGTTTAAAGACTTTTTGTGCTTCTCCAGTCCAGACTAACTTTGACTGGTTAATCTTTATCAATTCACATAGAGGCTTTACCAATAGTCCATAATTATAAATCCAAAGGCGACACCAACCTGTCATTCCTAAAAAGCTTTGTAGCTCCTTTACCATTTGAGGTTCTGGAGTCCGGCAAATGACTTCCTTATGTTCAGTTCCTAGTTCTCGTTGTCCTTCCGAAATGTCAAATCCCAGATAGGTCACACTTTGTTGAGCCAGCTGGACTTTCTGTCAAGAGACTTGATATCCATTTAAACCCAGAAAATTAAGACGACTTATAGTCCATTGAATCCAACTCCCTTTAGTCTCGGTAGCTATTAAGAGATCATCTACATATTGAAACAAAGCACCTTCAGTGTCCGGAGGTATCCATGTTTCGAGTTCCCTTGCTAATTGGTTTCCAAAAATAGTGGGGCTATTCTTGAATCCTTGAGGTAGTAATGTCCACGTAAGCTGCGTCTTTCTGCCTGAATCGGGATTTTCCCATTCAAAGGCGAATAGGTTTTGGCTTTCTGTGGCTAAGCCTAGGCAGAAGAAGGCATCTTTTAAATCCAGTACGGTAAACCAGACTTGACTATTCTTTAATTTAGTCAGCAAAGTATAAGGGTTTGCCACTACTGGATGTATATCCTCAGTGATTTTATTTATGGCCCTCAAATCCTGAACTAGCCTATAGCTTTTTCATCTGCCTTTTTAATTGGCAATATGGGTGCATTGGATTCTGATTCGCATTCAATCAATACTCCATACTGTAAAAATTGATCAATTATCTCTTTAATTCCTTTCCTATCTTCTATCCTCAAAGGATATTACTTAACCTTAACGGGTTTCTCTCCTGGCTTTAATTTAATAATTATTAAGGTCACATTTTTAGCTCTTCCAGGGACTTCGGTAGCCCAAACTCCTGGACATACTTGATCTGTGATCTCTAAAGGTATTTCACTTTTAGGGTCAGTTTGTATTAGTGCCAAGCTTAACACATTTATTAGTTGTTCTTCTCCTGTTCTTAATTCCATTTTCCCTTTTTCAAAGACAATTTCTGCTCCTACTTGCTCTAATAAATCTCTACCTAAGAGTGCCCATGAGGAGCTAGGCATAGATAAAAATCTGTGTATGCCCCATTGTTTCCCTAATTTGTACTTCAAAGGTTCACAAAAATAAGCCTTTTCGGTTACACCTTGTCCTGGTTTCAGTTAGAACAGAGTTAATTTTCTTCCTAGTAGCTGGGAGAATGCTATGTTTTGGCTTAGGATGAGAAGAGTGCTGATAACACCCCGATGTTTCAATTGTTGCAGAGCAATGCTTATAGCAAGCCAAGGACATCTCAGCTTCTTGCTCTGTCCTGCCAACAGGCAGGCTGGGGGTGCAGTAAGAGCTGGGAGGGGACAGACCCAGGACAGGTGACCCAAACTAGCCAAAGGGGTATTCCATAGCATCTGACATCAGGCTAAACAATACATAGGGGTGGCTAGCCAGGGGGAGGGGGCCGGACTGCTCGGGGTTAGGCTGGGCATCGGTCAGCGGGTGGTGAGCAATTGCATTGTGCATCACTTGTTTGTACACATTATTAGTAGTGGTACTATTATCATCATTGTATTATTATTATTATTATTATTATTATTATTATTATTATTATTATTTTGTCTTATTAAACTGTCTTTATCTCAACTCACAGGCTTCACTTTCCATTTCTCTCCCCCATCCCAGAGAGGGAGGGGGAGGGTGAGCGAACAGCTGCGTGGTGTTTAGCTGCCGGCCGGGTTAAACCACGACACACCTTTTACCCTAACATAATAATTCTGTGAAGGCATTAATGCTTGATTTAGAACTGAATACGTTGCCCCATAGCAATAAGAAATTTCACTTCCATTCCTCCCCTAGCTTCATTATAACCAGTGGAGGATCCGCTAGGGTAGATTCCCCAGGTCCCCGTTATTCCTGTTGAAATCAGGGGTTGATTACCCTAGGAAAAGGCTAGTCAATTTGTCCTCCAAAGCCAGGTCCAAACCGTTTTGTTTTATTTAGTTATTTATTTATTTATTTTCATTACATTTCAGAGTTGGTCCAAAAATTCCATAGGGCTTTCTTTTAGACCTTGTTGGAAGCATATTCTCAATTCCCAATTCATCCAGGTTTTAGTATTTACTTAACCGTTCATAATTTTCAGGATGATTCGGGTCTTAGTGGGGGTCGGTCAGGGGAATGCAGTTGTCCACAGTTCCCTGAACGGTCCCATCAGCAATCTGAGCTCGCACATGAACTCAGGTTGTTTTAAGAGTGTACCTCTTTTCTGTTTCTGTGACAACTCTCTCGGACAGATCATGGTCCCTTTGCCCTAAAGGGCTAACACCCATGATTTTAAGATCTCTGCCTCGGGCAGAGGCAGAACTATTAACATTCCTACATCCTCTTTCCCTGCTCATTCAACTTCAAACACCTTTAACACTTTCAACAACCCTTTTAACACTTCCTTTATCTTTCTCCAGCCTGTACTTCTCTAATGCCAACATCAAAGGTTCAGTCAGGGGCCAACTTAATTCCCTACCTTTTCCCACCAAGATGCTGAAACATCAGTATACAACATTTCATCCTGTTCTGCTTCTCAAAAAACAACATTAACTGTAGCAAAATATTATAGTTTAAAGTTCCATTTAGGGGCCACTTTTCTCCACATTCCAGCTTATAAAGCGGCCACCACTGATTACGATATTTTATCAATGTTTTCCTGTTCACACTTCCACCGGCAGATCCTCCAATATCCTTCCAGTGACTTAAAACACATCCTAACACACTTTTCTTTAAAATTTCACTGCTTGTTTGCCCCCCCAGTTTCCAGTTTACACTTTCAGAATACACATGTTACTTACAAAAGCGTATCACAAAACGTATCACTCACAAAACTACGGGCACGCAATATCTTTCAGTAGCGATGTCACAAAACTACTATTACCAGCAATATTGCCAAAATCACAGTAACAATAGTCAGAGTCAAATTCCACATGCGATAAGTCAGAAAACCGAACTGTGTAACACCGTAACGATATCTTTCTTATAACAATGCCACGAACCTACTATTACCACCAGGAAAATAGCCAAAATCGCAGTAACAATAACCAGAGTTAAATACCATACTCCATGAGTCAGAAAACCGAAATAGACAACACAATTCCAGATGGACCTTAAAGCGAGCTCCTTCCTTAAGGTCCCCAAACATGTACTTATGGTGATAACCACAAAGTATATACCAAACACTGCCTCGCAGAAGATCACCTTCTGACTTACAGACAGTTCCAGATGACCGGTCTACCAGAAAACCAAACCAGAATAAAGAATATACTCACTTACAATGATGGGGTCCTTGTCTGCCTCCGCAGTGATCCGGTGAGTCGAGGAGTCCCTCCGGGAAATCCCGGGGGTACCCTAGGGAGTCCTGTTCCCAGCAGGTCCTGCAGTCCGGCAGAGAGGTTGTCCCATCTGGGTCGCCAAATTGATTCAAAGATCGAAGCCGAAATTCCTTTAAGTGGTATATTCTTTATTGCAGCGCTGGATGCACAGGGGATCTCTCCACCTATCGTGCATACCCAAAGCAGAAAGCAGTCTTGAATTTATACAATCAATCTATCAATATTCTACAAGCACCTATACATACGCATTACCTATCCCCGCCTTCCCTCGCTTCTCATGCTAATTAGCCTTTTGGCACCTTGCGCCTGCGCAGAGCCTTCCAAGAATTGTGGGCAGGGGTCTTTGGGACGTGGGCAGGGGTCTTTGGGAGGAAGACCCCGAGTCTTCCTCACAGTGTACTTTTCACCTTTGGTCAGGAATCTGCTGAATTGGCATGTTTCTTAATTGCAAGAGCTGGTTGTTGCCAATTCTCCCGTTTGTTGTATCTTTATAATGAATTCCAATGTCCAGTTTCGAGAGTTATAGTCCTTACATTCGTTTCTCTGTCCGCCTGCCGCTTCCTTATCATGAGTTCCAGTGTCTTGTTTCGAGATATACAGTCCTTGTCTGGGGATTGTCCTTGCCTCCCCAATACCTCCTTAATCAATCCCCCCTTTTCTTTTCCCATGCAAATTCTTTTGCATCAGATACTTTCTTTATTTACAGTAACACAACAAAGCAGGCATCTAAACAACATGCACACAAATATTCCTAACACTACTAATACGATTAGAGCAATGAATACTTGTTTCAACCATTGGAAATTGGGCAACCAGGAGGTTAACTTAGTCCATAGTTCACTAAAACTCCATGAAAGATCATCTTTACTGATCTCATGTAGGATCCTGGTCTGCTTCCATATTTCTTCCAGGTCGGTAGAGATCCTTCCACTCTGATCTACATACATACAACAACTTGTGTTTATTACTGTACAGACTCCCCCTTGAGTGGCCAGTAACAAGTCTAGGGCCATCCGATTTTGGAATACTACCTGTGATAAACTAGATATCTCTTCTTGTTGAGCCTTTATAGCATCCAGAATTTTGTTTTCTAACTTCTCTATAATTGCAGAAATATTAACTATTGCCTTTTCCAATTCACTCACTCCTAACCATGGGACAAACCATCGCACAAAACTATGAAAAGGGGTGTGTCTCTCTACCAATGGATTGTTAATTTTTCATCTGATTCTCCGGATATGATTTCTCAAGTAACCTCGAGGCACTACATCATGTACTGTCATATTGGGGACTACCGCTCCAAGAGTGCAAGTTCCCTTCCAATTCTCAGGCAAGACCTTACGGGCTGTATCATTGCATAGCCAATACCACCCTTTTCCTTCTGGAACCGTCCAGCTGGTTGAATTTGCCCAGCCGCTAGTCGTACTAATATCAATTGTTCAATTACAAGATGTCTGATTTCCCACATAAGTAGTATCCGTATTTATACAATGCTGTTTTCCTATACCCTTAGGCGGGTTACACCTTTGTACACACACATAATAGGATTCTAACGGCAAGAAGCTACTCACTTCTAGTTCCAGAACTGCTTAATATTTTCGACCCCAAGATGTGTTTTCCCACAAATTAGTCCAAGATAAGTTTGCAGGCAAGGGAATCCCAATTAACGATACACCCTTATTCCCATGCTGTGGCAGATGGGTGCATACCCAACAGTTCGTCTTATTAGTTACTTGAGAAATTGTTTGTATTAAGGTCAGGTGTAAGTTCTCATCCCAAGTTGCCCACCCCAAATCCGAGAACCGCACCCCTGCAATCATTAGGATCTGGAAAACCGTAATTTTGTTGGTCCAATTGGAGTGGTGGTCCATATCCTCGCCGGGGCCTTCTTCACCCTTGAATTGTGGATCCAAGCTGCTTGCTTCTTAATCTTAATGGCGGTGTGTGTTGTCAGTAATACTTGGTGTGGTCCCATCCACTTTCCTTCCATTTTTCCTGCACGGGTTGTCCTGAAAAAGTCTTTATATATATATAATCCCCGAGCTTAAAGGGGTGGATTGGTTGATCCAACCCTCTAGCCCTGGTCCCTAAAACAAATGTATGTACTTTATTTAATTGTTTCTGAAGTTCAGTTATATAAGCATATAAATATTCTGATCCTAACTGCGTTAGGTCCTCTCCACTAAATAGAAATTGCTATGGCCTTCCATATAAGATTTTGAAGGGACTCAAATTTCCTTTTATTCTAGGTTTAACTCTAATTCCAAGTAATGCTAAAGGGAGGGATTGAGGCCATGACAAATTAGCTTCTTATCCAATTTTAGCTATTTATTGTTTAATTAAATGGTTCATTTTTTCTACCTGTCCACTTGCCTGTGGTCTATAAGGAGTATGCAGTTGCCAATCTATCTTTAGAATCTTACTTATCTGGTCTACCACTTGTGCACAAAAATGTGAACCTCTATCAGAAGACATTGCTACTAGAATCCCAAAGCATGGTATTATTTCATTTAACAAGACTTTAACCACTTCTCTTGCTTTGGTTGTTCGACAGGGAAAGGCTTCAGGCCTTCCTGAAAACGTGTCAGTCAGAACCAGTAAATAATGATACCCCCCTTTTCTAGGGAGTTCTGAAAAATCAATTTGCCACTGTTGCCCCGAATAATTTCCTTTACCGATTATTCCAAATTTTATTCTATCCTTGGTATTGTGTAAGCAAATGCTACATTGTTGAGTTACTTGTTTTATCATATCGTCCCACTAATGTCTGACTCAGGCTCTTATGCAGTGTGCCAGCTCCCCAATGCGTTTTATTGTGTTCTGTAAGAACTATGGGCCATGTCAAACTAGAGGGTATTACTATGGGGTTATCTTTTAAATATACTCATCCATCTGGTTTCATTTTACCTTTCAAGTCTTCAATTAATTTTAAGTCTTCTTTTGTATAATTTGGATATAGTTTGGATTTTACCGTCTGGTATCAAAGACAATGCCTTCACCTCAGTTATTTCAGCTGCCTGCTTAGCCTCTGCCAATCGATTTTCCAATATCAAAATCGGTGTTCCCCTTTTGGTGTCCCTGACAATGCATGATAGCTACCTTTTCTGGTTGTTTTACAGCCTCTAACAATTTTAAAATTTCTTCAGCATACTTTGTGTTTTCACTGAGCGGTCAGCAATCCATGTTCTTTCCAAATTGCTCCATGAGCATGTACCACGCCGAATGTATATTTAGAATCTGTCCAAATATTTACCCTTTTTCCCGCTGCCAGTTCCAATGCTCTCGTGAGAGCAACTATCTCCGCCTTTTGAGCTGATGTTCCAGGGGGTAAAGGCTTAGACTCGATTACCTGCTGAGTAGTTGTTATAGCATATCCAGCTTTACGTTGTCTTTGCGTAACAAAACTGCTCCCATCCGTGAACCAAGTTTCTTCCGCATCTTCCATGGGCTCCTCCTTAAGGTCTGGTCGGCTGGAATACACAGTCTCTAGAGTTTCTAAACAATCGTGAATCACAGCTTGTGCCGGAGCATCACTAAGAAAAGAGGCTAGATTCACAATATGAATTATCACAATCTCCACGTCGTCCTGTTCTACCAATATTGCTTGATATTTCAAAATCATCAATTCTTGTTTAAGTTGTTTAAAGACTTTTTGTGCTTCTCCAGTCCAGACTAACTTTGACTGGTTAATCTTTATCAATTCACATAGAGGCTTTACCAATAGTCCATAATTATAAATCCAAAGGCGACACCAACCTGTCATTCCTAAAAAGCTTTGTAGCTCCTTTACCATTTGAGGTTCTGGAGTCCGGCAAATGACTTCCTTATGTTCAGTTCCTAGTTCTCGTTGTCCTTCCGAAATGTCAAATCCCAGATAGGTCACACTTTGTTGAGCCAGCTGGACTTTCTGTCAAGAGACTTGATATCCATTTAAACCCAGAAAATTAAGACGACTTATAGTCCATTGAATCCAACTCCCTTTAGTCTCGGTAGCTATTAAGAGATCATCTACATATTGTAACAAAGCACCTTCAGTGTCCGGAGGTATCCATGTTTCGAGTTCCCTTGCTAATTGGTTTCCAAAAATAGTGGGGCTATTCTTGAATCCTTGAGGTAGTAATGTCCACGTAAGCTGCGTCTTTCTGCCTGAATCGGGATTTTCCCATTCAAAGGCGAATAGGTTTTGGCTTTCTGTGGCTAAGCCTAGGCAGAAGAAGGCATCTTTTAAATCCAGTACGGTAAACCAGACTTGACTATTCTTTAATTTAGTCAGCAAAGTATAAGGGTTTGCCACTACTGGATGTATATCCTCAGTGATTTTATTTATGGCCCTCAAATCCTGAACTAGCCTATAGCTTTTTCATCTGCCTTTTTAATTGGCAATATGGGTGCATTGGATTCTGATTCGCATTCAATCAATAATCCATACTGTAAAAATTGATCAATTATCTCTTTAATTCCTTTCCTATCTTCTGTCCTCAAAGGATATTACTTAACCTTAACGGGTTTCTCTCCTGGCTTTAATTTAATAATTATTAAGGTCACATTTTTAGCTCTTCCAGGGACTTCGGTAGCCCAAACTCCTGGACATACTTGATCTGTGATCTCTAAAGGTATTTCACTTTTAGGGTCAGTTTGTATTAGTGCCAAGCTTAACACATTTATTAGTTGTTCTTCTCCTGTTCTTAATTCCATTTTCCCTTTTTCAAAGACAATTTCTGCTCCTACTTGCTCTAATAAATCTCTACCTAAGAGTGCCCATGAGGAGCTAGGCATAGATAAAAATCTGTGTATGCCCCATTGTTTCCCTAATTTGTACTTCAAAGGTTCACAAAAATAAGCCTTTTCGGTTACACCTTGTCCTGGTTTCAGTTAGAACAGAGTTAATTTTCTTCCTAGTAGCTGGGAGAATGCTATGTTTTGGCTTAGGATGAGAAGAGTGCTGATAACACCCCGATGTTTCAATTGTTGCAGAGCAATGCTTATAGCAAGCCAAGGACATCTCAGCTTCTTGCTCTGTCCTGCCAACAGGCAGGCTGGGGGTGCAGTAAGAGCTGGGAGGGGACAGACCCAGGACAGGTGACCCAAACTAGCCAAAGGGGTATTCCATAGCATCTGACGTCAGGCTAAACAATACATAGGGGTGGCTAGCCAGGGGGAGGGGGCCGGACTGCTCGGGGTTAGGCTGGGCATCGGTCAGCGGGTGGTGAGCAATTGCATTGTGCATCACTTGTTTGTACACATTATTAGTAGTGGTACTATTATCATCATTGTATTATTATTATTGTTATTATTATTATTATTATTATTATTATTATTATTATTATTATTATTATTATTATTATTATTATTTTGTCTTATTAAACTGTCTTTATCTCAACTCACAGGCTTCACTTTCCATTTCTCTCCCCCATCCCAGAGAGGGAGGGGGAGGGTGAGCGAACAGCTGCGTGGTGTTTAGCTGCCGGCCGGGTTAAACCACGGCACACCTTTTACCCTAACATAATAATTCTGTGAAGGCATTAATGCTTGATTTAGAACTGAATACGTTGCCCCATAGCAATAAGAAATTTCACTTCCATTCCTCCCCTAGCTTCATTATAACCAGTGGAGGATCCGCTAGGGTAGATTCCCCAGGTCCCCGTTATTCCTGTTGAAATCAGGGGTTGATTACCCTAGGAAAAGGCTAGTCAATTTGTCCTCCAAAGCCAGGTCCAAACCGTTTTGTTTTATTTAGTTATTTATTTATTTATTTTCATTACATTTCAGAGTTGGTCCAAAAATTCCATAGGGCTTTCTTTTAGACCTTGTTGGAAGCATATTCTCAATTCCCAATTCATCCAGGTTTTAGTATTTACTTAACCGTTCATAATTTTCAGGATGATTCGGGTCTTAGTGGGGGTCGGTCAGGGGAATGCAGTTGTCCACAGTTCCCTGAACGGTCCCATCAGCAATCTGAGCTCGCACATGAACTCAGGTTGTTTTAAGAGTGTACCTCTTTTCTGTTTCTGTGACAACTCTCTCGGACAGATCATGGTCCCTTTGCCCTAAAGGGCTAACACCCATGATTTTAAGATCTCTGCCTCGGGCAGAGGCAGAACTATTAACATTCCTACATCCTCTTTCCCTGCTCATTCAACTTCAAACACCTTTAACACTTTCAACAACCCTTTTAACACTTCCTTTATCTTTCTCCAGCCTGTACTTCTCTAATGCCAACATCAAAGGTTCAGTCAGGGGCCAACTTAATTCCCTACCTTTTCCCACCAAGATGCTGAAACATCAGTATACAACATTTCATCCTGTTCTGCTTCTCAAAAAACAACATTAACTGTAGCAAAATATTATAGTTTAAAGTTCCATTTAGGGGCCACTTTTCTCCACATTCCAGCTTATAAAGCGGCCACCACTGATTACGATATTTTATCAATGTTTTCCTGTTCACACTTCCACCGGCAGATCCTCCAATATCCTTCCAGTGACTTAAAACACATCCTAACACACTTTTCTTTAAAATTTCACTGCTTGTTTGCCCCCCCAGTTTCCAGTTTACACTTTCAGAATACACATGTTACTTACAAAAGCGTATCACAAAACGTATCACTCACAAAACTACGGGCACGCAATATCTTTCAGTAGCGATGTCACAAAACTACTATTACCAGCAATATTGCCAAAATCACAGTAACAATAGTCAGAGTCAAATTCCACATGCGATAAGTCAGAAAACCGAACTGTGTAACACCGTAACGATATCTTTCTTATAACAATGCCACGAACCTACTATTACCACCAGGAAAATAGCCAAAATCGCAGTAACAATAACCAGAGTTAAATACCATACTCCATGAGTCAGAAAACCGAAATAGACAACACAATTCCAGATGGACCTTAAAGCGAGCTCCTTCCTTAAGGTCCCCAAACATGTACTTATGGTGATAACCACAAAGTATATACCAAACACTGCCTCGCAGAAGATCACCTTCTGACTTACAGACAGTTCCAGATGACCGGTCTACCAGAAAACCAAACCAGAATAAAGAATATACTCACTTACAATGATGGGGTCCTTGTCTGCCTCCGCAGTGATCCGGTGAGTCGAGGAGTCCCTCCGGGAAATCCCGGGGGTACCCTAGGGAGTCCTGTTCCCAGCAGGTCCTGCAGTCCGGCAGAGAGGTTGTCCCATCTGGGTCGCCAAATTGATTCAAAGATCGAAGCCGAAATTCCTTTAAGTGGTATATTCTTTATTGCAGCGCTGGATGCACAGGGGATCTCTCCACCTATCGTGCATACCCAAAGCAGAAAGCAGTCTTGAATTTATACAATCAATCTATCAATATTCTACAAGCACCTATACATACGCATTACCTATCCCCGCCTTCCCTCGCTTCTCATGCTAATTAGCCTTTTGGCACCTTGCGCCTGCGCAGAGCCTTCCAAGAATTGTGGGCAGGGGCCTTTGGGACGTGGGCAGGGGTCTTTGGGAGGAAGACCCCGAGTCTTCCTCACAGTGTACTTTTCACCTTTGGTCAGGAATCTGCTGAATTGGCATGTTTCTTAATTGCAAGAGCTGGTTGTTGCCAATTCTCCCGTTTGTTGTATCTTTATAATGAATTCCAATGTCCAGTTTCGAGAGTTATAGTCCTTACATTCGTTTCTCTGTCCGCCTGCCGCTTCCTTATCATGAGTTCCAGTGTCTTGTTTCGAGATATACAGTCCTTGTCTGGGGATTGTCCTTGCCTCCCCAATACCTCCTTAATCAATCCCCCCTTTTCTTTTCCCATGCAAATTCTTTTGCATCAGATACTTTCTTTATTTACAGTAACACAACAAAGCAGGCATCTAAACAACATGCACACAAATATTCCTAACACTACTAATACGATTAGAGCAATGAATACTTGTTTCAACCATTGGAAATTGGGCAACCAGGAGGTTAACTTAGTCCATAGTTCACTAAAACTCCATGAAAGATCATCTTTACTGATCTCATGTAGGATCCTGGTCTGCTTCCATATTTCTTCCAGGTCGGTAGAGATCCTTCCACTCTGATCTACATACATACAACAACTTGTGTTTATTACTGTACAGACTCCCCCTTGAGTGGCCAGTAACAAGTCTAGGGCCATCCGATTTTGGAATACTACCTGTGATAAACTAGATATCTCTTCTTGTTGAGCCTTTATAGCATCCAGAATTTTGTTTTCTAACTTCTCTATAATTGCAGAAATATTAACTATTGCCTTTTCCAATTCACTCACTCCTAACCATGGGACAAACCATCGCACAAAACTATGAAAAGGGGTGTGTCTCTCTACCAATGGATTGTTAATTTTTCATCTGATTCTCCGGATATGATTTCTCAAGTAACCTCGAGGCACTACATCATGTACTGTCATATTGGGGACTACCGCTCCAAGAGTGCAAGTTCCCTTCCAATTCTCAGGCAAGACCTTACGGGCTGTATCATTGCATAGCCAATACCACCCTTTTCCTTCTGGAACCGTCCAGCTGGTTGAATTTGCCCAGCCGCTAGTCGTACTAATATCAATTGTTCAATTACAAGATGTCTGATTTCCCACATAAGTAGTATCCGTATTTATACAATGCTGTTTTCCTATACCCTTAGGCGGGTTACACCTTTGTACACACACATAATAGGATTCTAACGGCAAGAAGCTACTCACTTCTAGTTCCAGAACTGCTTAATATTTTCGACCCCAAGATGTGTTTTCCCACAAATTAGTCCAAGATAAGTTTGCAGGCAAGGGAATCCCAATTAACGATACACCCTTATTCCCATGCTGTGGCAGATGGGTGCATACCCAACAGTTCGTCTTATTAGTTACTTGAGAAATTGTTTGTATTAAGGTCAGGTGTAAGTTCTCATCCCAAGTTGCCCACCCCAAATCCGAGAACCGCACCCCTGCAATCATTAGGATCTGGAAAACCGTAATTTTGTTGGTCCAATTGGAGTGGTGGTCCATATCCTCGCCGGGGCCTTCTTCACCCTTGAATTGTGGATCCAAGCTGCTTGCTTCTTAATCTTAATGGCGGTGTGTGTTGTCAGTAATACTTGGTGTGGTCCCATCCACTTTCCTTCCATTTTTCCTGCACGGGTTGTCCTGAAAAAGTCTTTATATATATATAATCCCCGAGCTTAAAGGGGTGGATTGGTTGATCCAACCCTCTAGCCCTGGTCCCTAAAACAAATGTATGTACTTTATTTAATTGTTTCTGAAGTTCAGTTATATAAGCATATAAATATTCTGATCCTAACTGCGTTAGGTCCTCTCCACTAAATAGAAATTGCTATGGCCTTCCATATAAGATTTTGAAGGGACTCAAATTTCCTTTTATTCTAGGTTTAACTCTAATTCCAAGTAATGCTAAAGGGAGGGATTGAGGCCATGACAAATTAGCTTCTTATCCAATTTTAGCTATTTATTGTTTAATTAAATGGTTCATTTTTTCTACCTGTCCACTTGCCTGTGGTCTATAAGGAGTATGCAGTTGCCAATCTATCTTTAGAATCTTACTTATCTGGTCTACCACTTGTGCACAAAAATGTGAAACTCTATCAGAAGACATTGCTACTAGAATCCCAAAGCATGGTATTATTTCATTTAACAAGACTTTAACCACTTCTCTTGCTTTGTTTGTTCGACAGGGAAAGGCTTCAGGCCTTCCTGAAAACGTGTCAGTCAGAACCAGTAAATAATGATACCCCCCTTTTCTAGGGAGTTCTGAAAAATCAATTTGCCACTGTTGCCCCGAATAATTTCCTTTACCGATTATTCCAAATTTTATTCTATCCTTGGTATTGTGTAAGCAAATGCTACATTGTTGAGTTACTTGTTTTATCATATCGTCCCACTAATGTCTGACTCAGGCTCTTATGCAGTGTGCCAGCTCCCCAATGCGTTTTATTGTGTTCTGTAAGAACTATGGGCCATGTCAAACTAGAGGGTATTACTATGGGGTTATCTTTTAAATATACTCATCCATCTGGTTTCATTTTACCTTTCAAGTCTTCAATTAATTTTAAGTCTTCTTTTGTATAATTTGGATATAGTTTGGATTTTACCGTCTGGTATCAAAGACAATGCCTTCACCTCAGTTATTTCAGCTGCCTGCTTAGCCTCTGCCAATCGATTTTCCAATATCAAAATCGGTGTTCCCCTTTTGGTGTCCCTGACAATGCATGATAGCTACCTTTTCTGGTTGTTTTACAGCCTCTAACAATTTTAAAATTTCTTCAGCATACTTTGTGTTTTCACTGAGCGGTCAGCAATCCATGTTCTTTCCAAATTGCTCCATGAGCATGTACCACGCCGAATGTATATTTAGAATCTGTCCAAATATTTACCCTTTTTCCCGCTGCCAGTTCCAATGCTCTCGTGAGAGCAACTATCTCCGCCTTTTGAGCTGATGTTCCAGGGGGTAAAGGCTTAGACTCGATTACCTGCTGAGTAGTTGTTATAGCATATCCAGCTTTACGTTGTCTTTGCGTAACAAAACTGCTCCCATCCGTGAACCAAGTTTCTTCCGCATCTTCCATGGGCTCCTCCTTAAGGTCTGGTCGGCTGGAATACACAGTCTCTAGAGTTTCTAAACAATCGTGAATCACAGCTTGTGCCGGAGCATCACTAAGAAAAGAGGCTAGATTCACAATATGAATTATCACAATCTCCACGTCGTCCTGTTCTACCAATATTGCTTGATATTTCAAAATCATCAATTCTTGTTTAAGTTGTTTAAAGACTTTTTGTGCTTCTCCAGTCCAGACTAACTTTGACTGGTTAATCTTTATCAATTCACATAGAGGCTTTACCAATAGTCCATAATTATAAATCCAAAGGCGACACCAACCTGTCATTCCTAAAAAGCTTTGTAGCTCCTTTACCATTTGAGGTTCTGGAGTCCGGCAAATGACTTCCTTATGTTCAGTTCCTAGTTCTCGTTGTCCTTCCGAAATGTCAAATCCCAGATAGGTCACACTTTGTTGAGCCAGCTGGACTTTCTGTCAAGAGACTTGATATCCATTTAAACCCAGAAAATTAAGACGACTTATAGTCCATTGAATCCAACTCCCTTTAGTCTCGGTAGCTATTAAGAGATCATCTACATATTGTAACAAAGCACCTTCAGTGTCCGGAGGTATCCATGTTTCGAGTTCCCTTGCTAATTGGTTTCCAAAAATAGTGGGGCTATTCTTGAATCCTTGAGGTAGTAATGTCCACGTAAGCTGCGTCTTTCTGCCTGAATCGGGATTTTCCCATTCAAAGGCGAATAGGTTTTGGCTTTCTGTGGCTAAGCCTAGGCAGAAGAAGGCATCTTTTAAATCCAGTACGGTAAACCAGACTTGACTATTCTTTAATTTAGTCAGCAAAGTATAAGGGTTTGCCACTACTGGATGTATATCCTCAGTGATTTTATTTATGGCCCTCAAATCCTGAACTAGCCTATAGCTTTTTCATCTGCCTTTTTAATTGGCAATATGGGTGCATTGGATTCTGATTCGCATTCAATCAATAATCCATACTGTAAAAATTGATCAATTATCTCTTTAATTCCTTTCCTATCTTCTGTCCTCAAAGGATATTACTTAACCTTAACGGGTTTCTCTCCTGGCTTTAATTTAATAATTATTAAGGTCACATTTTTAGCTCTTCCAGGGACTTCGGTAGCCCAAACTCCTGGACATACTTGATCTGTGATCTCTAAAGGTATTTCACTTTTAGGGTCAGTTTGTATTAGTGCCAAGCTTAACACATTTATTAGTTGTTCTTCTCCTGTTCTTAATTCCATTTTCCCTTTTTCAAAGACAATTTCTGCTCCTACTTGCTCTAATAAATCTCTACCTAAGAGTGCCCATGAGGAGCTAGGCATAGATAAAAATCTGTGTATGCCCCATTGTTTCCCTAATTTGTACTTCAAAGGTTCACAAAAATAAGCCTTTTCGGTTACACCTTGTCCTGGTTTCAGTTAGAACAGAGTTAATTTTCTTCCTAGTAGCTGGGAGAATGCTATGTTTTGGCTTAGGATGAGAAGAGTGCTGATAACACCCCGATGTTTCAATTGTTGCAGAGCAATGCTTATAGCAAGCCAAGGACATCTCAGCTTCTTGCTCTGTCCTGCCAACAGGCAGGCTGGGGGTGCAGTAAGAGCTGGGAGGGGACAGACCCAGGACAGGTGACCCAAACTAGCCAAAGGGGTATTCCATAGCATCTGACGTCAGGCTAAACAATACATAGGGGTGGCTAGCCAGGGGGAGGGGGCCGGACTGCTCGGGGTTAGGCTGGGCATCGGTCAGCGGGTGGTGAGCAATTGCATTGTGCATCACTTGTTTGTACACATTATTAGTAGTGGTACTATTATCATCATTGTATTATTATTATTGTTATTATTATTATTATTATTATTATTGTTGTTATTATTATTATTATTATTATTATTGTTATTTTGTCTTATTAAACTGTCTTTATCTCAACTCACAGGCTTCACTTTCCATTTCTCTCCCCCGTCCCAGAGAGGGAGGGGGAGGGGGAGCGAACAGCTGCGTGGTGTTTAGCTGCCGGCCGGGTTAAACCATGACACACCTTTTACCCTAACATAATAATTCTGTGAAGGCATTAATGCTTGATTTAGAACTGAATACGTTGCCCCATAGCAATAAGAAATTTCACTTCCATTCCTCCCCTAGCTTCATTATAACCAGTGGAGGATCCGCTAGGGTAGATTCCCCAGGTCCCCGTTATTCCTGTTGAAATCAGGGGTTGATTACCCTAGGAAAAGGCTAGTCAATTTGTCCTCCAAAGCCAGGTCCAAACCGTTTTGTTTTATTTATTTATTTATTTATTTATTTTCATTACATTTCAGAGTTGGTCCAAAAATTCCATAGGGCTTTCTTTTAGACCTTGTTGGAAGCATATTCTCAATTCCCAATTCATCCAGGTTTTAGTATTTACTTAACCGTTCATGATTTTCAGGATGATTCGGGTCTTAGTGGGGGTCGGTCAGGGGAATGCAGTTGTCCACAGTTCCCTGAACGGTCCCATCAGCAATCTGAGCTCGCACATGAACTCAGGTTGTTTTAAGAGTGTACCTCTTTTCTGTTTCTGTGACAACTCTCTCGGACCGATCATGGTCCCTTTGCCCTAAAGGGCTAACACCCATGATTTTAAGATCTCTGCCTCGGGCAGAGGCAGAACTATTAACATTTCTACATCCTCTTTCCCTGCTCATTCAACTTCAAACACCTTTAACACTTTCAACAACACTTTTAACACTTCCTTTATCTTTCTCCAGCCTGTACTTCTCTAATGCCAACATCAAAGGTTCAGTCAGGGGCCAACTTAATTCCCTACCTTTTCCCACCAAGATGCTGAAACATCAGTATACAACATTTCATCCTGTTCTGCTTCTCAAAAAACAACATTAACTGTAGCAAAATATTATAGTTTAAAGTTCCATTTAGGGGCCACTTTTCTCCACATTCCAGCTTATAAAGCGGCCACCACTGATTACGATATTTTATCAATGTTTTCCTGTTCACACTTCCACCGGCAGATCCTCCAATATCCTTCCAGTGACTTAAAACACATCCTAACACACTTTTCTTTAAAATTTCACTGCTTGTTTGCCCCCCCAGTTTCCAGTTTACACTTTCAGAATACACATGTTACTTACAAAAGCGTATCACAAAACGTATCACTCACAAAACTACGGGCACGCAATATCTTTCAGTAGCGATGTCACAAAACTACTATTACCAGCAATATTGCCAAAATCACAGTAACAATAGTCAGAGTCAAATTCCACATGCGATAAGTCAGAAAACCGAACTGTGTAACACCGTAACGATATCTTTCTTATAACAATGCCACGAACCTACTATTACCACCAGGAAAATAGCCAAAATCGCAGTAACAATAACCAGAGTTAAATACCATACTCCATGAGTCAGAAAACCGAAATAGACAACACAATTCCAGATGGACCTTAAAGCGAGCTCCTTCCTTAAGGTCCCCAAACATGTACTTATGGTGCTAACCACAAAGTATATACCAAACACTGCCTCGCAGAAGATCACCTTCTGACTTACAGACAGTTCCAGATGACCGGTCTACCAGAAAACCAAACCAGAATAAAGAATATACTCACTTACAATGATGGGGTCCTTGTCTGCCTCCGCAGTGATCCGGTGAGTCGAGGAGTCCCTCCGGGAAATCCCGGGGGTACCCTAGGGAGTCCTGTTCCCAGCAGGTCCTGCAGTCCAGCAGAGAGGTTGTCCCATCTGGGTCGCCAAATTGATTCAAAGATCGAAGCCGAAATTCCTTTAAGTGGTATATTCTTTATTGCAGCGCTGGATGCACGGGGGATCTCTCCACCTATCGTGCATACCCAAAGCAGAAAGCAGTCTTGAATTTATACAATCAATCTATCAATATTCTACAAGCACCTATACATATGCATTACCTATCCCCGCCTTCCCTCGCTTCTCATGCTAATTAGCCTTTTGGGACCTTGCGCCTGCGCAGAGCCTTCCAAGAATTGTGGGCAGGGGTCTTTGGGACGTGGGCAGGGGTCTTTGGGAGGAAGACCCCGAGTCTTCCTCACAGTGTACTTTTCACCTTTGGTCAGGAATCTGCTGAATTGGCATGTTTCTTAATTGCAAGAGCTGGTTGTTGCCAATTCTCCCGTTTGTTGTATCTTTATAATGAATTCCAATGTCCAGTTTCGAGAGTTATAGTCCTTACATTCGTTTCTCTGTCCGCCTGCCGCTTCCTTATCATGAGTTCCAGTGTCTTGTTTCGAGATATACAGTCCTTGTCTGGGGATTGTCCTTGCCTCCCCAATACCTCCTTAATCAATCCCCCCTTTTCTTTTCCCATGCAAATTCTTTTGCATCAGATACTTTCTTTATTTACAGTAACACAACAAAGCAGGCATCTAAACAACATGCACACAAATATTCCTAACACTACTAATACGATTAGAGCAATGAATACTTGTTTCAACCATTGGAAATTGGGCAACCAGGAGGTTAACTTAGTCCATAGTTCACTAAAACTCCATGAAAGATCATCTTTACTGATCTCATGTAGGATCCTGGTCTGCTTCCATATTTCTTCCAGGTCGGTAGAGATCCTTCCACTCTGATCTACATACATACAACAACTTGTGTTTATTACTGTACAGACTCCCCCTTGAGTGGCCAGTAACAAGTCTAGGGCCATCCGATTTTGGAATACTACCTGTGATAAACTAGATATCTCTTCTTGTTGAGCCTTTATAGCATCCAGAATTTTGTTTTCTAACTTCTCTATAATTGCAGAAATATTAACTATTGCCTTTTCCAATTCACTCACTCCTAACCATGGGACAAACCATCGCACAAAACTATGAAAAGGGGTGTGTCTCTCTACCAATGGATTGTTAATTTTTCATCTGATTCTCCGGATATGATTTCTCAAGTAACCTCGAGGCACTACATCATGTACTGTCATATTGGGGACTACCGCTCCAAGAGTGCAAGTTCCCTTCCAATTCTCAGGCAAGACCTTACGGGCTGTATCATTGCATAGCCAATACCACCCTTTTCCTTCTGGAACCGTCCAGCTGGTTGAATTTGCCCAGCCGCTAGTCGTACTAATATCAATTGTTCAATTACAAGATGTCTGATTTCCCACATAAGTAGTATCCGTATTCATACAATGCTGTTTTCCTATACCCTTAGGCGGGTTACACCTTTGTACACACACATAATAGGATTCTAACGGCAAGAAGCTACTCACTTCTAGTTCCAAAACTGCTTAATATTTTCGACCCCAAGATGTGTTTTCCCACAAATTAGTCCAAGATAAGTTTGCAGGCAAGGGAATCCCAATTAACGATACACCCTTATTCCCATGCTGTGGCAGATGGGTGCATACCCAACAGTTCGTCTTATTAGTTACTTGAGAAATTGTTTGTATTAAGGTCAGGTGTAAGTTCTCATCCCAAGTTGCCCACCCCAAATCCGAGAACCGCACCCCTGCAATCATTAGGATCTGGAAAACCGTAATTTTGTTGGTCCAATTGGAGTGGTGGTCCATATCCTCGCCGGGGCCTTCTTCACCCTTGAATTGTGGATCCAAGCTGCTTGCTTCTTAATCTTAATGGCGGTGTGTGTTGTCAGTAATACTTGGTGTGGTCCCATCCACTTTCCTTCCATTTTTCCTGCACGGGTTGTCCTGAAAAAGTCTTTATATATATATAATCCCCGAGCTTAAAGGGGTGGATTGGTTGATCCAACCCTCTAGCCCTGGTCCCTAAAACAAATGTATGTACTTTATTTAATTGTTTCTGAAGTTCAGTTATATAAGCATATAAATATTCTGATCCTAACTGCGTTAGGTCCTCTCCACTAAATAGAAATTGCTATGGCCTTCCATATAAGATTTTGAAGGGACTCAAATTTCCTTTTATTCTAGGTTTAACTCTAATTCCAAGTAATGCTAAAGGGAGGGATTGAGGCCATGACAAGTTAGCTTCTTATCCAATTTTAGCTATTTATTGTTTAATTAAATGGTTCATTTTTTCTACCTGTCCACTTGCCTGTGGTCTATAAGGAGTATGCAGTTGCCAATCTATCTTTAGAATCTTACTTATCTGGTCTACCACTTGTGCACAAAAATGTGAAACTCTATCAGAAGACATTGCTACTAGAATCCCAAAGCATGGTATTATTTCATTTAACAAGACTTTAACCACTTCTCTTGCTTTGGTTGTTCGACAGGGAAAGGCTTCAGGCCTTCCTGAAAACGTGTCAGTCAGAACCAGTAAATAATGATACCCCCCTTTTCTAGGGAGTTCTGAAAAATCAATTTGCCACTGTTGCCCCGAATAATTTCCTTTACCGATTATTCCAAATTTTATTCTATCCTTGGTATTGGGGTTATTGTGTAAGCAAATGCTACATTGTTGAGTTACTTGTTTTATCATATCGTCCCACTAATGTCTGACTCAGGCTCTTATGCAGTGTGCCAGCTCCCCAATGCGTTTTATTGTGTTCTGTAAGAACTATGGGCCATGTCAAACTAGAGGGTATTACTATGGGGTTATCTTTTAAATATACTCATCCATCTGGTTTCATTTTACCTTTCAAATCTTCAATTAATTTTAAGTCTTCTTTTGTATAATTTGGATATAGTTTGGATTTTACCGTCTGGTATCAAAGACAATGCCTTCACCTCAGTTATTTCAGCTGCCTGCTTAGCCTCTGCCAATCGATTTTCCAATTTCAAAATCGGTGTTCCCCTTTTGGTGTCCCTGACAATGCATGATAGCTACCTTTTCTGGTTGTTTTACAGCCTCTAACAATTTTAAAATTTCTTCAGCATACTTTGTGTTTTCACTGAGCGGTCAGCAATCCATGTTCTTTCCAAATTGCTCCATGAGCATGTACCACGCCGAATGTATATTTAGAATCTGTCCAAATATTTACCCTTTTTCCCGCTGCCAGTTCCAATGCTCTCGTGAGAGCAACTATCTCCGCCTTTTGAGCTGATGTTCCAGGGGGTAAAGGCTTAGACTCGATTACCTGCTGAGTAGTTGTTATAGCATATCCAGCTTTACGTTGTCTTTGCGTAACAAAACTGCTCCCATCCGTGAACCAAGTTTCTTCCGCGTCTTCCATGGGCTCCTCCTTAAGGTCTGGTCGGCTGGAATACACAGTCTCTAGAGTTTCTAAACAATCGTGAATCACAGCTTGTGCCGGAGCATCACTAAGAAAAGAGGCTAGATTCACAATATGAATTATCACAATTTCCACGTCGTCCTGTTCTACCAATATTGCTTGATATTTCAAAATCATCAATTCTTGTTTAAGTTGTTTAAAGACTTTTTGTGCTTCTCCAGTCCAGACTAACTTTGACTGGTTAATCTTTATCAATTCACATAGAGGCTTTACCAATAGTCCATAATTATAAATCCAAAGGCGACACCAACCTGTCATTCCTAAAAAGCTTTGTAGCTCCTTTACCATTTGAGGTTCTGGAGTCCGGCAAATGACTTCCTTATGTTCAGTTCCTAGTTCTCGTTGTCCTTCCGAAATGTCAAATCCTAGATAGGTCACACTTTGTTGAGCCAGCTGGACTTTCTGTCAAGAGACTTGATATCCATTTAAACCCAGAAAATTAAGACGACTTATAGTCCATTGAATCCAACTCCCCTTAGTCTCGGTAGCTATTAAGAGATCATCTACATATTGTAACAAAGCACCTTCAGTGTCCGGAGGTATCCATGTTTCGAGTTCCCTTGCTAATTGGTTTCCAAAATTAGTGGGGCTATTCTTGAATCCTTGAGGTAGTAATGTCCACGTAAGCTGCGTCTTTCTGCCTGAATCGGGATTTTCCCATTCAAAGGCGAATAGGTTTTAGCTTTCTGTGGCTAAGCCTAGGCAGAAGAAGGCATCTTTTAAATCCAGTACGGTAAACCAGACTTGACTATTCTTTAATTTAGTCAGCAAAGTATAAGGGTTTGCCACTACTGGATGTATATCCTCAGTGATTTTATTTATGGCCCTCAAATCCTGAACTAGCCTATAGCTTTTTCATCTGCCTTTTTAATTGGCAATATGGGTGCATTGGATTCTGATTCACATTCAATCAATAATCCATACTGTAAAAATTGATCAATTATCTCTTTAATTCCTTTCCTATCTTCTATCCTCAAAGGATATTACTTAACCTTAACGGGTTTCTCTCCTGACTTTAATTTAATAATTATTAAGGTCACATTTTTAGCTCTTCCAGGGACTTCGGTAGCCCAAACTCCTGGACATACTTGATCTGTGATCTCTAAAGGTATTTCACTTTTAGGGTCAGTTTGTATTAGTGCCAAGCTTAACACATTTATTAGTTGTTCTTCTCCTGTTCTTAATTCCATTTTCCCTTTTTCAAAGACAATTTCTGCTCCTACTTGCTCTAATAAATCTCTACCTAAGAGTGCCCATGAGGAGCTAGGCATAGATAAAAATCTGTGTATGCCCCATTGTTTCCCTAATTTGTACTTCAAAGGTTCACAAAAATAAGCCTTTTCGGTTACACCTTGTCCTGGTTTCAGTTAGAACAGAGTTAATTTTCTTCCTAGTAGCTGGGAGAATGCTATGTTTTGGCTTAGGATGAGAAGAGTGCTGATAACACCCCGATGTTTCAATTGTTGCAGAGCAATGCTTATAGCAAGCCAAGGACATCTCAGCTTCTTGCTCTGTCCTGCCAACAGGCAGGCTGGGGGTGCAGTAAGAGCTGGGAGGGGACAGACCCAGGACAGGTGACCCAAACTAGCCAAAGGGGTATTCCATAGCATCTGACGTCAGGCTAAACAATACATAGGGGTGGCTAGCCAGGGGGAGGGGGCCGGACTGCTCGGGGTTAGGCTGGGCATCGGTCAGCGGGTGGTGAGCAATTGCATTGTGCATCACTTGTTTGTACACATTATTAGTAGTGGTACTATTATCATCATTGTATTATTATTATTGTTATTGTTATTATTATTATTATTATTATTATTATTATTATTATTATTATTATTATTATTATTATTATTATTTTGTCTTATTAAACTGTCTTTATCTCAACTCACAGGCTTCACTTTCCATTTCTCTCCCCCGTCCCAGAGAGGGAGGGGGAGGGGGAGCGAACAGCTGCGTGGTGTTTAGCTGCCGGCCGGGTTAAACCATGACACACCTTTTACCCTAACATAATAATTCTGTGAAGGCATTAATGCTTGATTTAGAACTGAATACGTTGCCCCATAGCAATAAGAAATTTCACTTCCATTCCTCCCCTAGCTTCATTATAACCAGTGGAGGATCCGCTAGGGTAGATTCCCCAGGTCCCCGTTATTCCTGTTGAAATCAGGGGTTGATTACCCTAGGAAAAGGCTAGTCAATTTGTCCTCCAAAGCCAGGTCCAAACCGTTTTGTTTTATTTATTTATTTATTTATTTATTTTCATTACATTTCAGAGTTGGTCCAAAAATTCCATAGGGCTTTCTTTTAGACCTTGTTGGAAGCATATTCTCAATTCCCAATTCATCCAGGTTTTAGTATTTACTTAACCGTTCATGATTTTCAGGATGATTCGGGTCTTAGTGGGGGTCGGTCAGGGGAATGCAATTGTCCACAGTTCCCTGAACGGTCCCATCAGCAATCTGAGCTCGCACATGAACTCAGGTTGTTTTAAGAGTGTACCTCTTTTCTGTTTCTGTGACAACTCTCTCAGACCGATCATGGTCCCTTTGCCCTAAAGGGCTAACACCCATGATTTTAAGATCTCTGCCTCGGGCAGAGGCAGAACTATTAACATTCCTACATCCTCTTTCCCTGCTCATTCAACTTCAAACACCTTTAACACTTCCAACAACCCTTTTAACACTTCCTTTATCTTTCTCCAGCCTGTACTTCTCTAATGCCAACATCAAAGGTTCAGTCAGGGGCCAACTTAATTCCCTACCTTTTCCCACCAAGATGCTGAAACATCAGTATACAACATTTCATCCTGTTCTGCTTCTCAAAAAACAACATTAACTGTAGCAAAATATTATAGTTTAAAGTTCCATTTAGGGGCCACTTTTCTCCACATTCCAGCTTATAAAGCGGCCACCACTGATTACGATATTTTATCAATGTTTTCCTGTTCACACTTCCACCGGCAGATCCTCCAATATCCTTCCAGTGACTTAAAACACATCCTAACACACTTTTCTTTAAAATTTCACTGCTTGTTTGCCCCCCCCAGTTTCCAGTTTACACTTTCAGAATACACATGTTACTTACAAAAGCGTATCACAAAACGTATCACTCACAAAACTACGGGCACGCAATATCTTTCAGTAGCGATGCCACAAAACTACTATTACCAGCAATATTGCCAAAATCACAGTAACAATAGTCAGAGTCAAATTCCACATGCGAGAAGTCAGAAAACCGAACTGTGTAACACCGTAACGATATCTTTCTTATAACAATGCCACGAACCTACTATTACCACCAGGAAAATAGCCAAAATCGCAGTAACAATAACCAGAGTTAAATACCATACTCCATGAGTCAGAAAACCGAAATAGACAACACAATTCCAGATGGACCTTAAAGCGAGCTCCTTCCTTAAGGTCCCCAAACATGTACTTATGGTGATAACCACAAAGTATATACCAAACACTGCCTCGCAGAAGATCACCTTCTGACTTACAGACAGTTCCAGATGACCGGTCTACCAGAAAACCAAACCAGAATAAAGAATATACTCACTTACAATGATGGGGTCCTTGTCTGCCTCCGCAGTGATCCGGTGAGTCGAGGAGTCCCTCCGGGAAATCCCGGGGGTACCCTAGGGAGTCCTGTTCCCAGCAGGTCCTGCAGTCCGGCAGAGAGGTTGTCCCATCTGGGTCGCCAAATTGATTCAAAGATCGAAGCCGAAATTCCTTTAAGTGGTATATTCTTTATTGCAGCGCTGGATGCACGGGGGATCTCTCCACCTATCGTGCATACCCAAAGCAGAAAGCAGTCTTGAATTTATACAATCAATCTATCAATATTCTACAAGCACCTATACATATGCATTACCTATCCCCGCCTTCCCTCGCTTCTCATGCTAATTAGCCTTTTGGCACCTTGCGCCTGCGCAGAGCCTTCCAAGAATTGTGGGCAGGGGTCTTTGGGACGTGGGCAGGGGTCTTTGGGAGGAAGACCCCGAGTCTTCCTCACAGTGTACTTTTCACCTTTGGTCAGAAATCTGCTGAATTGGCATGTTTCTTAATTGCAAGAGCTGGTTGTTGCCAATTCTCCCGTTTGTTGTATCTTTATAATGAATTCCAATGTCCAGTTTCGAGAGTTATAGTCCTTACATTCGTTTCTCTGTCCGCCTGCCGCTTCCTTATCATGAGTTCCAGTGTCTTGTTTCGAGATATACAGTCCTTGTCTGGGGATTGTCCTTGCCTCCCCAATACCTCCTTAATCAATCCCCCCTTTTCTTTTCCCATGCAAATTCTTTTGCATCAGATACTTTCTTTATTTACAGTAACACAACAAAGCAGGCATCTAAACAACATGCACACAAATATTCCTAACACTACTAATACGATTAGAGCAATGAATACTTGTTTCAACCATTGGAAATTGGGCAACCAGGAGGTTAACTTAGTCCATAGTTCACTAAAACTCCATGAAAGATCATCTTTACTGATCTCATGTAGGATCCTGGTCTGCTTCCATATTTCTTCCAGGTCGGTAGAGATCCTTCCACTCTGATCTACATACATACAACAACTTGTGTTTATTACTGTACAGACTCCCCCTTGAGTGGCCAGTAACAAGTCTAGGGCCATCCGATTTTGGAATACTACCTGTGATAAACTAGATATCTCTTCTTGTTGAGCCTTTATAGCATCCAGAATTTTGTTTTCTAACTTCTCTATAATTGCAGAAATATTAACTATTGCCTTTTCCAATTCACTCACTCCTAACCATGGGACAAACCATCGCACAAAACTATGAAAAGGGGTGTGTCTCTCTACCAATGGATTGTTAATTTTTCATCTGATTCTCCGGATATGATTTCTCAAGTAACCTCGAGGCACTACATCATGTACTGTCATATTGGGGACTACCGCTCCAAGAGTGCAAGTTCCCTTCCAATTCTCAGGCAAGACCTTACGGGCTGTATCATTGCATAGCCAATACCACCCTTTTCCTTCTGGAACCGTCCAGCTGGTTGAATTTGCCCAGCCGCTAGTCGTACTAATATCAATTGTTCAATTACAAGATGTCTGATTTCCCACATAAGTAGTATCCGTATTTATACAATGCTGTTTTCCTATACCCTTAGGCGGGTTACACCTTTGTACACACACATAATAGGATTCTAACGGCAAGAAGCTACTCACTTCTAGTTCCAAAACTGCTTAATATTTTCGACCCCAAGATGTGTTTTCCCACAAATTAGTCCAAGATAAGTTTGCAGGCAAGGGAATCCCAATTAACGATACACCCTTATTCCCATGCTGTGGCAGATGGGTGCATACCCAACAGTTCGTCTTATTAGTTACTTGAGAAATTGTTTGTATTAAGGTCAGGTGTAAGTTCTCATCCCAAGTTGCCCACCCCAAATCCGAGAACCGCACCCCTGCAATCATTAGGATCTGGAAAACCGTAATTTTGTTGGTCCAATTGGAGTGGTGGTCCATATCCTCGCCGGGGCCTTCTTCACCCTTGAATTGTGGATCCAAGCTGCTTGCTTCTTAATCTTAATGGCGGTGTGTGTTGTCAGTAATACTTGGTGTGGTCCCATCCACTTTCCTTCCATTTTTCCTGCACGGGTTGTCCTGAAAAAGTCTTTATATATATATAATCCCCGAGCTTAAAGGGGTGGATTGGTTGATCCAACCCTCTAGCCCTGGTCCCTAAAACAAATGTATGTACTTTATTTAATTGTTTCTGAAGTTCAGTTATATAAGCATATAAATATTCTGATCCTAACTGCGTTAGGTCCTCTCCACTAAATAGAAATTGCTATGGCCTTCCATATAAGATTTTGAAGGGACTCAAATTTCCTTTTATTCTAGGTTTAACTCTAATTCCAAGTAATGCTAAAGGGAGGGATTGAGGCCATGACAAGTTAGCTTCTTATCCAATTTTAGCTATTTATTGTTTAATTAAATGGTTCATTTTTTCTACCTGTCCACTTGCCTGTGGTCTATAAGGAGTATGCAGTTGCCAATCTATCTTTAGAATCTTACTTATCTGGTCTACCACTTGTGCACAAAAATGTGAAACTCTATCAGAAGACATTGCTACTAGAATCCCAAAGCATGGTATTATTTCATTTAACAAGACTTTAACCACTTCTCTTGCTTTGGTTGTTCGACAGGGAAAGGCTTCAGGCCTTCCTGAAAACGTGTCAGTCAGAACCAGTAAATAATGATACCCCCCTTTTCTAGGGAGTTCTGAAAAATCAATTTGCCACTGTTGCCCCGAATAATTTCCTTTACCGATTATTCCAAATTTTATTCTATCCTTGGTATTGGGGTTATTGTGTAAGCAAATGCTACATTGTTGAGTTACTTGTTTTATCATATCGTCCCACTAATGTCTGACTCAGGCTCTTATGCAGTGTGCCAGCTCCCCAATGCGTTTTATTGTGTTCTGTAAGAACTATGGGCCATGTCAAACTAGAGGGTATTACTATGGGGTTATCTTTTAAATATACTCATCCATCTGGTTTCATTTTACCTTTCAAATCTTCAATTAATTTTAAGTCTTCTTTTGTATAATTTGGATATAGTTTGGATTTTACCGTCTGGTATCAAAGACAATGCCTTCACCTCAGTTATTTCAGCTGCCTGCTTAGCCTCTGCCAATCGATTTTCCAATTTCAAAATCGGTGTTCCCCTTTTGGTGTCCCTGACAATGCATGATAGCTACCTTTTCTGGTTGTTTTACAGCCTCTAACAATTTTAAAATTTCTTCAGCATACTTTGTGTTTTCACTGAGCGGTCAGCAATCCATGTTCTTTCCAAATTGCTCCATGAGCATGTACCACGCCGAATGTATATTTAGAATCTGTCCAAATATTTACCCTTTTTCCCGCTGCCAGTTCCAATGCTCTCGTGAGGGCAACTATCTCCGCCTTTTGAGCTGATGTTCCAGGGGGTAAAGGCTTAGACTCGATTACCTGCTGAGTAGTTGTTATAGCATATCCAGCTTTACGTTGTCTTTGCGTAACAAAACTGCTCCCATCCGTGAACCAAGTTTCTTCCGCGTCTTCCATGGGCTCCTCCTTAAGGTCTGGTCGGCTGGAATACACAGTCTCTAGAGTTTCTAAACAATCGTGAATCACAGCTTGTGCCGGAGCATCACTAAGAAAAGAGGCTAGATTCACAATATGAATTATCACAATTTCCACGTCGTCCTGTTCTACCAATATTGCTTGATATTTCAAAATCATCAATTCTTGTTTAAGTTGTTTAAAGACTTTTTGTGCTTCTCCAGTCCAGACTAACTTTGACTGGTTAATCTTTATCAATTCACATAGAGGCTTTACCAATAGTCCATAATTATAAATCCAAAGGCGACACCAACCTGTCATTCCTAAAAAGCTTTGTAGCTCCTTTACCATTTGAGGTTCTGGAGTCCGGCAAATGACTTCCTTATGTTCAGTTCCTAGTTCTCGTTGTCCTTCCGAAATGTCAAATCCCAGATAGGTCACACTTTGTTGAGCCAGCTGGACTTTCTGTCAAGAGACTTGATATCCATTTAAACCCAGAAAATTAAGACGACTTATAGTCCATTGAATCCAACTCCCTTTAGTCTCGGTAGCTATTAAGAGATCATCTACATATTGTAACAAAGCACCTTCAGTGTCCGGAGGTATCCATGTTTCGAGTTCCCTTGCTAATTGGTTTCCAAAAATAGTGGGGCTATTCTTGAATCCTTGAGGTAGTAATGTCCACGTAAGCTGCGTCTTTCTGCCTGAATCGGGATTTTCCCATTCAAAGGCGAATAGGTTTTAGCTTTCTGTGGCTAAGCCTAGGCAGAAGAAGGCATCTTTTAAATCCAGTACGGTAAACCAGACTTGACTATTCTTTAATTTAGTCAGCAAAGTATAAGGGTTTGCCACTACTGGATGTATATCCTCAGTGATTTTATTTATGGCCCTCAAATCCTGAACTAGCCTATAGCTTTTTCATCTGCCTTTTTAATTGGCAATATGGGTGCATTGTATTCTGATTCGCATTCAGTCAATAATCCATACTGTAAAAATTGATCAATTATCTCTTTAATTCCTTTCCTATCTTCTATCCTCAAAGGATATTACTTAACCTTAACGGGTTTCTCTCCTGGCTTTAATTTAATAATTATTAAGGTCACATTTTTAGCTCTTCCAGGGACTTCGGTAGCCCAAACTCCTGGACATACTTGATCTGTGATCTCTAAAGGTATTTCACTTTTAGGGTCAGTTTGTATTAGTGCCAAGCTTAACACATTTATTAGTTGTTCTTCTCCTGTTCTTAATTCCATTTTCCCTTTTTCAAAGACAATTTCTGCTCCTACTTGCTCTAATAAATCTCTACCTAAGAGTGCCCATGAGGAGCTAGGCAAAGATAAAAATCTGTGTATGCCCCATTGTTTCCCTAATTTGTACTTCAAAGGTTCACAAAAATAAGCCTTTTCGGTTACACCTTGTCCTGGTTTCAGTTAGAACAGAGTTAATTTTCTTCCTAGTAGCTGGGAGAATGCTATGTTTTGGCTTAGGATGAGAAGAGTGCTGATAACACCCCGATGTTTCAATTGTTGCAGAGCAATGCTTATAGCAAGCCAAGGACATCTCAGCTTCTTGCTCTGTCCTGCCAACAGGCAGGCTGGGGGTGCAGTAAGAGCTGGGAGGGGACAGACCCAGGACAGGTGACCCAAACTAGCCAAAGGGGTATTCCATAGCATCTGACGTCAGGCTAAACAATACATAGGGGTGGCTAGCCAGGGGGAGGGGGCCGGACTGCTCGGGGTTAGGCTGGGCATCGGTCAGCGGGTGGTGAGCAATTGCATTGTGCATCACTTGTTTGTACACATTATTAGTAGTGGTACTATTATCATCATTGTATTATTATTATTGTTATTGTTATTATTATTATTATTATTATTATTATTATTATTATTATTATTATTATTATTATTATTATTATTATTTTGTCTTATTAAACTGTCTTTATCTCAACTCACAGGCTTCACTTTCCATTTCTCTCCCCCGTCCCAGAGAGGGAGGGGGAGGGGGAGCGAACAGCTGCGTGGTGTTTAGCTGCCGGCCGGGTTAAACCATGACACACCTTTTACCCTAACATAATAATTCTGTGAAGGCATTAATGCTTGATTTAGAACTGAATACGTTGCCCCATAGCAATAAGAAATTTCACTTCCATTCCTCCCCTAGCTTCATTATAACCAGTGGAGGATCCGCTAGGGTAGATTCCCCAGGTCCCCGTTATTCCTGTTGAAATCAGGGGTTGATTACCCTAGGAAAAGGCTAGTCAATTTGTCCTCCAAAGCCAGGTCCAAACCGTTTTGTTTTATTTATTTATTTATTTATTTATTTTCATTACATTTCAGAGTTGGTCCAAAAATTCCATAGGGCTTTCTTTTAGACCTTGTTGGAAGCATATTCTCAATTCCCAATTCATCCAGGTTTTAGTATTTACTTAACCGTTCATGATTTTCAGGATGATTCGGGTCTTAGTGGGGGTCGGTCAGGGGAATGCAATTGTCCACAGTTCCCTGAACGGTCCCATCAGCAATCTGAGCTCGCACATGAACTCAGGTTGTTTTAAGAGTGTACCTCTTTTCTGTTTCTGTGACAACTCTCTCGGACCGATCATGGTCCCTTTGCCCTAAAGGGCTAACACCCATGATTTTAAGATCTCTGCCTCGGGCAGAGGCAGAACTATTAACATTCCTACATCCTCTTTCCCTGCTCATTCAACTTCAAACACCTTTAACACTTCCAACAACCCTTTTAACACTTCCTTTATCTTTCTCCAGCCTGTACTTCTCTAATGCCAACATCAAAGGTTCAGTCAGGGGCCAACTTAATTCCCTACCTTTTCCCACCTAGATGCTGAAACATCAGTATACAACATTTCATCCTGTTCTGCTTCTCAAAAAACAACATTAACTGTAGCAAAATATTATAGTTTAAAGTTCCATTTAGGGGCCACTTTTCTCCACATTCCAGCTTATAAAGCGGCCACCACTGATTACGATATTTTATCAATGTTTTCCTGTTCACACTTCCACCGGCAGATCTTCCAATATCCTTCCAGTGACTTAAAACACATCCTAACACACTTTTCTTTAAAATTTCACTGCTTGTTTGCCCCCCCCAGTTTCCAGTTTACACTTTCAGAATACACATGTTACTTACAAAAGCGTATCACAAAACGTATCACTCACAAAACTACGGGCACGCAATATCTTTCAGTAGCGATGCCACAAAACTACTATTACCAGCAATATTGCCAAAATCACAGTAACAATAGTCAGAGTCAAATTCCACATGCGAGAAGTCAGAAAACCGAACTGTGTAACACCGTAACGATATCTTTCTTATAACAATGCCACGAACCTACTATTACCACCAGGAAAATAGCCAAAATCGCAGTAACAATAACCAGAGTTAAATACCATACTCCATGAGTCAGAAAACCGAAATAGACAACACAATTCCAGATGGACCTTAAAGCGAGCTCCTTCCTTAAGGTCCCCAAACATGTACTTATGGTGATAACCACAAAGTATATACCAAACACTGCCTCGCAGAAGATCACCTTCTGACTTACAGACAGTTCCAGATGACCGGTCTACCAGAAAACCAAACCAGAATAAAGAATATACTCACTTACAATGATGGGGTCCTTGTCTGCCTCCGCAGTGATCCGGTGAGTCGAGGCGTCCCTCCGGGAAATCCCGGGGGTACCCTAGGGAGTCCTGTTCCCAGCAGGTCCTGCAGTCCGGCAGAGAGGTTGTCCCATCTGGGTCGCCAAATTGATTCAAAGATCGAAGCCGAAATTCCTTTAAGTGGTATATTCTTTATTGCAGCGCTGGATGCACGGGGGATCTCTCCACCTATCGTGCATACCCAAAGCAGAAAGCAGTCTTGAATTTATACAATCAATCTATCAATATTCTACAAGCACCTATACATATGCATTACCTATCCCCGCCTTCCCTCGCTTCTCATGCTAATTAGCCTTTTGGCACCTTGCGCCTGCGCAGAGCCTTCCAAGAATTGTGGGCAGGGGTCTTTGGGACGTGGGCAGGGGTCTTTGGGAGGAAGACCCCGAGTCTTCCTCACAGTGTACTTTTCACCTTTGGTCAGAAATCTGCTGAATTGGCATGTTTCTTAATTGCAAGAGCTGGTTGTTGCCAATTCTCCCGTTTGTTGTATCTTTATAATGAATTCCAATGTCCAGTTTCGAGAGTTATAGTCCTTACATTCGTTTCTCTGTCCGCCTGCCGCTTCCTTATCATGAGTTCCAGTGTCTTGTTTCGAGATATACAGTCCTTGTCTGGGGATTGTCCTTGCCTCCCCAATACCTCCTTAATCAATCCCCCCTTTTCTTTTCCCATGCAAATTCTTTTGCATCAGATACTTTCTTTATTTACAGTAACACAACAAAGCAGGCATCTAAACAACATGCACACAAATATTCCTAACACTACTAATACGATTAGAGCAATGAATACTTGTTTCAACCATTGGAAATTGGGCAACCAGGAGGTTAACTTAGTCCATAGTTCACTAAAACTCCATGAAAGATCATCTTTACTGATCTCATGTAGGATCCTGGTCTGCTTCCATATTTCTTCCAGGTCGGTAGAGATCCTTCCACTCTGATCTACATACATACAACAACTTGTGTTTATTACTGTACAGACTCCCCCTTGAGTGGCCAGTAACAAGTCTAGGGCCATCCGATTTTGGAATACTACCTGTGATAAACTAGATATCTCTTCTTGTTGAGCCTTTATAGCATCCAGAATTTTGTTTTCTAACTTCTCTATAATTGCAGAAATATTAACTATTGCCTTTTCCAATTCACTCACTCCTAACCATGGGACAAACCATCGCACAAAACTATGAAAAGGGGTGTGTCTCTCTACCAATGGATTGTTAATTTTTCATCTGATTCTCCGGATATGATTTCTCAAGTAACCTCGAGGCACTACATCATGTACTGTCATATTGGGGACTACCGCTCCAAGAGTGCAAGTTCCCTTCCAATTCTCAGGCAAGACCTTACGGGCTGTATCATTGCATAGCCAATACCACCCTTTTCCTTCTGGAACCGTCCAGCTGGTTGAATTTGCCCAGCCGCTAGTCGTACTAATATCAATTGTTCAATTACAAGATGTCTGATTTCCCACATAAGTAGTATCCGTATTTATACAATGCTGTTTTCCTATACCCTTAGGCGGGTTACACCTTTGTACACACACATAATAGGATTCTAACGGCAAGAAGCTACTCACTTCTAGTTCCAAAACTGCTTAATATTTTCGACCCCAAGATGTGTTTTCCCACAAATTAGTCCAAGATAAGTTTGCAGGCAAGGGAATCCCAATTAACGATACACCCTTATTCCCATGCTGTGGCAGATGGGTGCATACCCAACAGTTCGTCTTATTAGTTACTTGAGAAATTGTTTGTATTAAGGTCAGGTGTAAGTTCTCATCCCAAGTTGCCCACCCCAAATCCGAGAACCGCACCCCTGCAATCATTAGGATCTGGAAAACCGTAATTTTGTTGGTCCAATTGGAGTGGTGGTCCATATCCTCGCCGGGGCCTTCTTCACCCTTGAATTGTGGATCCAAGCTGCTTGCTTCTTAATCTTAATGGCGGTGTGTGTTGTCAGTAATACTTGGTGTGGTCCCATCCACTTTCCTTCCATTTTTCCTGCACGGGTTGTCCTGAAAAAGTCTTTATATATATATAATCCCCGAGCTTAAAGGGGTGGATTGGTTGATCCAACCCTCTAGCCCTGGTCCCTAAAACAAATGTATGTACTTTATTTAATTGTTTCTGAAGTTCAGTTATATAAGCATATAAATATTCTGATCCTAACTGCGTTAGGTCCTCTCCACTAAATAGAAATTGCTATGGCCTTCCATATAAGATTTTGAAGGGACTCAAATTTCCTTTTATTCTAGGTTTAACTCTAATTCCAAGTAATGCTAAAGGGAGGGATTGAGGCCATGACAAGTTAGCTTCTTATCCAATTTTAGCTATTTATTGTTTAATTAAATGGTTCATTTTTTCTACCTGTCCACTTGCCTGTGGTCTATAAGGAGTATGCAGTTGCCAATCTATCTTTAGAATCTTACTTATCTGGTCTACCACTTGTGCACAAAAATGTGAAACTCTATCAGAAGACATTGCTACTAGAATCCCAAAGCATGGTATTATTTCATTTAACAAGACTTTAACCACTTCTCTTGCTTTGGTTGTTCGACAGGGAAAGGCTTCAGGCCTTCCTGAAAACGTGTCAGTCAGAACCAGTAAATAATGATACCCCCCTTTTCTAGGGAGTTCTGAAAAATCAATTTGCCACTGTTGCCCCGAATAATTTCCTTTACCGATTATTCCAAATTTTATTCTATCCTTGGTATTGGGGTTATTGTGTAAGCAAATGCTACATTGTTGAGTTACTTGTTTTATCATATCGTCCCACTAATGTCTGACTCAGGCTCTTATGCAGTGTGCCAGCTCCCCAATGCGTTTTATTGTGTTCTGTAAGAACTATGGGCCATGTCAAACTAGAGGGTATTACTATGGGGTTATCTTTTAAATATACTCATCCATCTGGTTTCATTTTACCTTTCAAATCTTCAATTAATTTTAAGTCTTCTTTTGTATAATTTGGATATAGTTTGGATTTTACCGTCTGGTATCAAAGACAATGCCTTCACCTCAGTTATTTCAGCTGCCTGCTTAGCCTCTGCCAATCGATTTTCCAATTTCAAAATCGGTGTTCCCCTTTTGGTGTCCCTGACAATGCATGATAGCTACCTTTTCTGGTTGTTTTACAGCCTCTAACAATTTTAAAATTTCTTCAGCATACTTTGTGTTTTCACTGAGCGGTCAGCAATCCATGTTCTTTCCAAATTGCTCCATGAGCATGTACCACGCCGAATGTATATTTAGAATCTGTCCAAATATTTACCCTTTTTCCCGCTGCCAGTTCCAATGCTCTCGTGAGAGCAACTATCTCCGCCTTTTGAGCTGATGTTCCAGGGGGTAAAGGCTTAGACTCGATTACCTGCTGAGTAGTTGTTATAGCATATCCAGCTTTACGTTGTCTTTGCGTAACAAAACTGCTCCCATCCGTGAACCAAGTTTCTTCCGCGTCTTCCATGGGCTCCTCCTTAAGGTCTGGTCGGCTGGAATACACAGTCTCTAGAGTTTCTAAACAATCGTGAATCACAGCTTGTGCCGGAGCATCACTAAGAAAAGAGGCTAGATTCACAATATGAATTATCACAATTTCCACGTCGTCCTGTTCTACCAATATTGCTTGATATTTCAAAATCATCAATTCTTGTTTAAGTTGTTTAAAGACTTTTTGTGCTTCTCCAGTCCAGACTAACTTTGACTGGTTAATCTTTATCAATTCACATAGAGGCTTTACCAATAGTCCATAATTATAAATCCAAAGGCGACACCAACCTGTCATTCCTAAAAAGCTTTGTAGCTCCTTTACCATTTGAGGTTCTGGAGTCCGGCAAATGACTTCCTTATGTTCAGTTCCTAGTTCTCGTTGTCCTTCCGAAATGTCAAATCCCAGATAGGTCACACTTTGTTGAGCCAGCTGGACTTTCTGTCAAGAGACTTGATATCCATTTAAACCCAGAAAATTAAGACGACTTATAGTCCATTGAATCCAACTCCCTTTAGTCTCGGTAGCTATTAAGAGATCATCTACATATTGTAACAAAGCACCTTCAGTGTCCGGAGGTATCCATGTTTCGAGTTCCCTTGCTAATTGGTTTCCAAAAATAGTGGGGCTATTCTTGAATCCTTGAGGTAGTAATGTCCACGTAAGCTGCGTCTTTCTGCCTGAATCGGGATTTTCCCATTCAAAGGCGAATAGGTTTTAGCTTTCTGTGGCTAAGCCTAGGCAGAAGAAGGCATCTTTTAAATCCAGTACGGTAAACCAGACTTGACTATTCTTTAATTTAGTCAGCAAAGTATAAGGGTTTGCCACTACTGGATGTATATCCTCAGTGATTTTATTTATGGCCCTCAAATCCTGAACTAGCCTATAGCTTTTTCATCTGCCTTTTTAATTGGCAATATGGGTGCATTGTATTCTGATTCGCATTCAGTCAATAATCCATACTGTAAAAATTGATCAATTATCTCTTTAATTCCTTTCCTATCTTCTATCCTCAAAGGATATTACTTAACCTTAACGGGTTTCTCTCCTGGCTTTAATTTAATAATTATTAAGGTCACATTTTTAGCTCTTCCAGGGACTTCGGTAGCCCAAACTCCTGGACATACTTGATCTGTGATCTCTAAAGGTATTTCACTTTTAGGGTCAGTTTGTATTAGTGCCAAGCTTAACACATTTATTAGTTGTTCTTCTCCTGTTCTTAATTCCATTTTCCCTTTTTCAAAGACAATTTCTGCTCCTACTTGCTCTAATAAATCTCTACCTAAGAGTGCCCATGAGGAGCTAGGCAAAGATAAAAATCTGTGTATGCCCCATTGTTTCCCTAATTTGTACTTCAAAGGTTCACAAAAATAAGCCTTTTCGGTTACACCTTGTCCTGGTTTCAGTTAGAACAGAGTTAATTTTCTTCCTAGTAGCTGGGAGAATGCTATGTTTTGGCTTAGGATGAGAAGAGTGCTGATAACACCCCGATGTTTCAATTGTTGCAGAGCAATGCTTATACCAAGCCAAGGACATCTCAGCTTCTTGCTCTGTCCTGCCAACAGGCAGGCTGGGGGTGCAGTAAGAGCTGGGAGGGGACAGACCCAGGACAGGTGACCCAAACTAGCCAAAGGGGTATTCCATAGCATCTGACGTCAGGCTAAACAATACATAGGGGTGGCTAGCCAGGGGGAGGGGGCCGGACTGCTCGGGGTTAGGCTGGGCATCGGTCAGCGGGTGGTGAGCAATTGCATTGTGCATCACTTGTTTGTACACATTATTAGTAGTGGTACTATTATCATCATTGTATTATTATTATTGTTATTGTTATTGTTATTATTATTATTATTATTATTATTATTATTATTATTATTTTGTCTTATTAAACTGTCTTTATCTCAACTCACAGGCTTCACTTTCCATTTCTCTCCCCCGTCCCAGAGAGGGAGGGGGAGGGGGAGCGAACAGCTGCGTGGTGTTTAGCTGCCGGCCGGGTTAAACCATGACACACCTTTTACCCTAACATAATAATTCTGTGAAGGCATTAATGCTTGATTTAGAACTGAATACGTTGCCCCATAGCAATAAGAAATTTCACTTCCATTCCTCCCCTAGCTTCATTATAACCAGTGGAGGATCCGCTAGGGTAGATTCCCCAGGTCCCCGTTATTCCTGTTGAAATCAGGGGTTGATTACCCTAGGAAAAGGCTAGTCAATTTGTCCTCCAAAGCCAGGTCCAAACCGTTTTGTTTTATTTATTTATTTATTTATTTATTTTCATTACATTTCAGAGTTGGTCCAAAAATTCCATAGGGCTTTCTTTTAGACCTTGTTGGAAGCATATTCTCAATTCCCAATTCATCCAGGTTTTAGTATTTACTTAACCGTTCATGATTTTCAGGATGATTCGGGTCTTAGTGGGGGTCGGTCAGGGGAATGCAATTGTCCACAGTTCCCTGAACGGTCCCATCAGCAATCTGAGCTCGCACATGAACTCAGGTTGTTTTAAGAGTGTACCTCTTTTCTGTTTCTGTGACAACTCTCTCGGACCGATCATGGTCCCTTTGCCCTAAAGGGCTAACACCCATGATTTTAAGATCTCTGCCTCGGGCAGAGGCAGAACTATTAACATTCCTACATCCTCTTTCCCTGCTCATTCAACTTCAAACACCTTTAACACTTCCAACAACCCTTTTAACACTTCCTTTATCTTTCTCCAGCCTGTACTTCTCTAATGCCAACATCAAAGGTTCAGTCAGGGGCCAACTTAATTCCCTACCTTTTCCCACCAAGATGCTGAAACATCAGTATACAACATTTCATCCTGTTCTGCTTCTCAAAAAACAACATTAACTGTAGCAAAATATTATAGTTTAAAGTTCCATTTAGGGGCCACTTTTCTCCACATTCCAGCTTATAAAGCGGCCACCACTGATTACGATATTTTATCAATGTTTTCCTGTTCACACTTCCACCGGCAGATCCTCCAATATCCTTCCAGTGACTTAAAACACATCCTAACACACTTTTCTTTAAAATTTCACTGCTTGTTTGCCCCCCCCAGTTTCCAGTTTACACTTTCAGAATACACATGTTACTTACAAAAGCGTATCACAAAACGTATCACTCACAAAACTACGGGCACGCAATATCTTT
Organism: Aythya ferina; assembly: GCF_964211825.1. Lineage (NCBI taxonomy): Eukaryota > Metazoa > Chordata > Aves > Anseriformes > Anatidae > Aythya > Aythya ferina. The sequence continues at coordinate 65,928 of NW_028181401.1, read as the reverse complement.
CAGTAGCGATGCCACAAAACTACTATTACCAGCAATATTGCCAAAATCACAGTAACAATAGTCAGAGTCAAATTCCACATGCGAGAAGTCAGAAAACCGAACTGTGTAACACCGTAACGATATCTTTCTTATAACAATGCCACGAACCTACTATTACCACCAGGAAAATAGCCAAAATCGCAGTAACAATAACCAGAGTTAAATACCATACTCCATGAGTCAGAAAACCGAAATAGACAACACAATTCCAGATGGACCTTAAAGCGAGCTCCTTCCTTAAGGTCCCCAAACATGTACTTATGGTGATAACCACAAAGTATATACCAAACACTGCCTCGCAGAAGATCACCTTCTGACTTACAGACAGTTCCAGATGACCGGTCTACCAGAAAACCAAACCAGAATAAAGAATATACTCACTTACAATGATGGGGTCCTTGTCTGCCTCCGCAGTGATCCGGTGAGTCGAGGCGTCCCTCCGGGAAATCCCGGGGGTACCCTAGGGAGTCCTGTTCCCAGCAGGTCCTGCAGTCCGGCAGAGAGGTTGTCCCATCTGGGTCGCCAAATTGATTCAAAGATCGAAGCCGAAATTCCTTTAAGTGGTATATTCTTTATTGCAGCGCTGGATGCACGGGGGATCTCTCCACCTATCGTGCATACCCAAAGCAGAAAGCAGTCTTGAATTTATACAATCAATCTATCAATATTCTACAAGCACCTATACATATGCATTACCTATCCCCGCCTTCCCTCGCTTCTCATGCTAATTAGCCTTTTGGCACCTTGCGCCTGCGCAGAGCCTTCCAAGAATTGTGGGCAGGGGTCTTTGGGACGTGGGCAGGGGTCTTTGGGAGGAAGACCCCGAGTCTTCCTCACAGTGTACTTTTCACCTTTGGTCAGAAATCTGCTGAATTGGCATGTTTCTTAATTGCAAGAGCTGGTTGTTGCCAATTCTCCCGTTTGTTGTATCTTTATAATGAATTCCAATGTCCAGTTTCGAGAGTTATAGTCCTTACATTCGTTTCTCTGTCCGCCTGCCGCTTCCTTATCATGAGTTCCAGTGTCTTGTTTCGAGATATACAGTCCTTGTCTGGGGATTGTCCTTGCCTCCCCAATACCTCCTTAATCAATCCCCCCTTTTCTTTTCCCATGCAAATTCTTTTGCATCAGATACTTTCTTTATTTACAGTAACACAACAAAGCAGGCATCTAAACAACATGCACACAAATATTCCTAACACTACTAATACGATTAGAGCAATGAATACTTGTTTCAACCATTGGAAATTGGGCAACCAGGAGGTTAACTTAGTCCATAGTTCACTAAAACTCCATGAAAGATCATCTTTACTGATCTCATGTAGGATCCTGGTCTGCTTCCATATTTCTTCCAGGTCGGTAGAGATCCTTCCACTCTGATCTACATACATACAACAACTTGTGTTTATTACTGTACAGACTCCCCCTTGAGTGGCCAGTAACAAGTCTAGGGCCATCCGATTTTGGAATACTACCTGTGATAAACTAGATATCTCTTCTTGTTGAGCCTTTATAGCATCCAGAATTTTGTTTTCTAACTTCTCTATAATTGCAGAAATATTAACTATTGCCTTTTCCAATTCACTCACTCCTAACCATGGGACAAACCATCGCACAAAACTATGAAAAGGGGTGTGTCTCTCTACCAATGGATTGTTAATTTTTCATCTGATTCTCCGGATATGATTTCTCAAGTAACCTCGAGGCACTACATCATGTACTGTCATATTGGGGACTACCGCTCCAAGAGTGCAAGTTCCCTTCCAATTCTCAGGCAAGACCTTACGGGCTGTATCATTGCATAGCCAATACCACCCTTTTCCTTCTGGAACCGTCCAGCTGGTTGAATTTGCCCAGCCGCTAGTCGTACTAATATCAATTGTTCAATTACAAGATGTCTGATTTCCCACATAAGTAGTATCCGTATTTATACAATGCTGTTTTCCTATACCCTTAGGCGGGTTACACCTTTGTACACACACATAATAGGATTCTAACGGCAAGAAGCTACTCACTTCTAGTTCCAAAACTGCTTAATATTTTCGACCCCAAGATGTGTTTTCCCACAAATTAGTCCAAGATAAGTTTGCAGGCAAGGGAATCCCAATTAACGATACACCCTTATTCCCATGCTGTGGCAGATGGGTGCATACCCAACAGTTCGTCTTATTAGTTACTTGAGAAATTGTTTGTATTAAGGTCAGGTGTAAGTTCTCATCCCAAGTTGCCCACCCCAAATCCGAGAACCGCACCCCTGCAATCATTAGGATCTGGAAAACCGTAATTTTGTTGGTCCAATTGGAGTGGTGGTCCATATCCTCGCCGGGGCCTTCTTCACCCTTGAATTGTGGATCCAAGCTGCTTGCTTCTTAATCTTAATGGCGGTGTGTGTTGTCAGTAATACTTGGTGTGGTCCCATCCACTTTCCTTCCATTTTTCCTGCACGGGTTGTCCTGAAAAAGTCTTTATATATATATAATCCCCGAGCTTAAAGGGGTGGATTGGTTGATCCAACCCTCTAGCCCTGGTCCCTAAAACAAATGTATGTACTTTATTTAATTGTTTCTGAAGTTCAGTTATATAAGCATATAAATATTCTGATCCTAACTGCGTTAGGTCCTCTCCACTAAATAGAAATTGCTATGGCCTTCCATATAAGATTTTGAAGGGACTCAAATTTCCTTTTATTCTAGGTTTAACTCTAATTCCAAGTAATGCTAAAGGGAGGGATTGAGGCCATGACAAATTAGCTTCTTATCCAATTTTAGCTATTTATTGTTTAATTAAATGGTTCATTTTTTCTACCTGTCCACTTGCCTGTGGTCTATAAGGAGTATGCAGTTGCCAATCTATCTTTAGAATCTTACTTATCTGGTCTACCACTTGTGCACAAAAATGTGAAACTCTATCAGAAGACATTGCTACTAGAATCCCAAAGCATGGTATTATTTCATTTAACAAGACTTTAACCACTTCTCTTGCTTTGGTTGTTCGACAGGGAAAGGCTTCAGGCCTTCCTGAAAACGTGTCAGTCAGAACCAGTAAATAATGATACCCCCCTTTTCTAGGGAGTTCTGAAAAATCAATTTGCCACTGTTGCCCCGAATAATTTCCTTTACCGATTATTCCAAATTTTATTCTATCCTTGGTATTGGGGTTATTGTGTAAGCAAATGCTACATTGTTGAGTTACTTGTTTTATCATATCGTCCCACTAATGTCTGACTCAGGCTCTTATGCAGTGTGCCAGCTCCCCAATGCGTTTTATTGTGTTCTGTAAGAACTATGGGCCATGTCAAACTAGAGGGTATTACTATGGGGTTATCTTTTAAATATACTCATCCATCTGGTTTCATTTTACCTTTCAAATCTTCAATTAATTTTAAGTCTTCTTTTGTATAATTTGGATATAGTTTGGATTTTACCGTCTGGTATCAAAGACAATGCCTTCACCTCAGTTATTTCAGCTGCCTGCTTAGCCTCTGCCAATCGATTTTCCAATTTCAAAATCGGTGTTCCCCTTTTGGTGTCCCTGACAATGCATGATAGCTACCTTTTCTGGTTGTTTTACAGCCTCTAACAATTTTAAAATTTCTTCAGCATACTTTGTGTTTTCACTGAGCGGTCAGCAATCCATGTTCTTTCCAAATTGCTCCATGAGCATGTACCACGCCGAATGTATATTTAGAATCTGTCCAAATATTTACCCTTTTTCCCGCTGCCAGTTCCAATGCTCTCGTGAGAGCAACTATCTCCGCCTTTTGAGCTGATGTTCCAGGGGGTAAAGGCTTAGACTCGATTACCTGCTGAGTAGTTGTTATAGCATATCCAGCTTTACGTTGTCTTTGCGTAACAAAACTGCTCCCATCCGTGAACCAAGTTTCTTCCGCGTCTTCCATGGGCTCCTCCTTAAGGTCTGGTCGGCTGGAATACACAGTCTCTAGAGTTTCTAAACAATCGTGAATCACAGCTTGTGCCGGAGCATCACTAAGAAAAGAGGCTAGATTCACAATATGAATTATCACAATTTCCACGTCGTCCTGTTCTACCAATATTGCTTGATATTTCAAAATCATCAATTCTTGTTTAAGTTGTTTAAAGACTTTTTGTGCTTCTCCAGTCCAGACTAACTTTGACTGGTTAATCTTTATCAATTCACATAGAGGCTTTACCAATAGTCCATAATTATAAATCCAAAGGCGACACCAACCTGTCATTCCTAAAAAGCTTTGTAGCTCCTTTACCATTTGAGGTTCTGGAGTCCGGCAAATGACTTCCTTATGTTCAGTTCCTAGTTCTCGTTGTCCTTCCGAAATGTCAAATCCCAGATAGGTCACACTTTGTTGAGCCAGCTGGACTTTCTGTCAAGAGACTTGATATCCATTTAAACCCAGAAAATTAAGACGACTTATAGTCCATTGAATCCAACTCCCTTTAGTCTCGGTAGCTATTAAGAGATCATCTACATATTGTAACAAAGCACCTTCAGTGTCCGGAGGTATCCATGTTTCGAGTTCCCTTGCTAATTGGTTTCCAAAAATAGTGGGGCTATTCTTGAATCCTTGAGGTAGTAATGTCCACGTAAGCTGCGTCTTTCTGCCTGAATCGGGATTTTCCCATTCAAAGGCGAATAGGTTTTAGCTTTCTGTGGCTAAGCCTAGGCAGAAGAAGGCATCTTTTAAATCCAGTACGGTAAACCAGACTTGACTATTCTTTAATTTAGTCAGCAAAGTATAAGGGTTTGCCACTACTGGATGTATATCCTCAGTGATTTTATTTATGGCCCTCAAATCCTGAACTAGCCTATAGCTTTTTCATCTGCCTTTTTAATTGGCAATATGGGTGCATTGTATTCTGATTCGCATTCAGTCAATAATCCATACTGTAAAAATTGATCAATTATCTCTTTAATTCCTTTCCTATCTTCTATCCTCAAAGGATATTACTTAACCTTAACGGGTTTCTCTCCTGGCTTTAATTTAATAATTATTAAGGTCACATTTTTAGCTCTTCCAGGGACTTCGGTAGCCCAAACTCCTGGACATACTTGATCTGTGATCTCTAAAGGTATTTCACTTTTAGGGTCAGTTTGTATTAGTGCCAAGCTTAACACATTTATTAGTTGTTCTTCTCCTGTTCTTAATTCCATTTTCCCTTTTTCAAAGACAATTTCTGCTCCTACTTGCTCTAATAAATCTCTACCTAAGAGTGCCCATGAGGAGCTAGGCAAAGATAAAAATCTGTGTATGCCCCATTGTTTCCCTAATTTGTACTTCAAAGGTTCACAAAAATAAGCCTTTTCGGTTACACCTTGTCCTGGTTTCAGTTAGAACAGAGTTAATTTTCTTCCTAGTAGCTGGGAGAATGCTATGTTTTGGCTTAGGATGAGAAGAGTGCTGATAACACCCCGATGTTTCAATTGTTGCAGAGCAATGCTTATAGCAAGCCAAGGACATCTCAGCTTCTTGCTCTGTCCTGCCAACAGGCAGGCTGGGGGTGCAGTAAGAGCTGGGAGGGGACAGACCCAGGACAGGTGACCCAAACTAGCCAAAGGGGTATTCCATAGCATCTGACGTCAGGCTAAACAATACATAGGGGTGGCTAGCCAGGGGGAGGGGGCCGGACTGCTCGGGGTTAGGCTGGGCATCGGTCAGCGGGTGGTGAGCAATTGCATTGTGCATCACTTGTTTGTACACATTATTAGTAGTGGTACTATTATCATCATTGTATTATTATTATTGTTATTGTTATTATTATTATTATTATTATTATTATTATTATTATTATTATTATTATTATTATTATTATTATTATTTTGTCTTATTAAACTGTCTTTATCTCAACTCACAGGCTTCACTTTCCATTTCTCTCCCCCGTCCCAGAGAGGGAGGGGGAGGGGGAGCGAACAGCTGCGTGGTGTTTAGCTGCCGGCCGGGTTAAACCATGACACACCTTTTACCCTAACATAATAATTCTGTGAAGGCATTAATGCTTGATTTAGAACTGAATACGTTGCCCCATAGCAATAAGAAATTTCACTTCCATTCCTCCCCTAGCTTCATTATAACCAGTGGAGGATCCGCTAGGGTAGATTCCCCAGGTCCCCGTTATTCCTGTTGAAATCAGGGGTTGATTACCCTAGGAAAAGGCTAGTCAATTTGTCCTCCAAAGCCAGGTCCAAACCGTTTTGTTTTATTTATTTATTTATTTATTTATTTTCATTACATTTCAGAGTTGGTCCAAAAATTCCATAGGGCTTTCTTTTAGACCTTGTTGGAAGCATATTCTCAATTCCCAATTCATCCAGGTTTTAGTATTTACTTAACCGTTCATGATTTTCAGGATGATTCGGGTCTTAGTGGGGGTCGGTCAGGGGAATGCAATTGTCCACAGTTCCCTGAACGGTCCCATCAGCAATCTGAGCTCGCACATGAACTCAGGTTGTTTTAAGAGTGTACCTCTTTTCTGTTTCTGTGACAACTCTCTCGGACCGATCATGGTCCCTTTGCCCTAAAGGGCTAACACCCATGATTTTAAGATCTCTGCCTCGGGCAGAGGCAGAACTATTAACATTCCTACATCCTCTTTCCCTGCTCATTCAACTTCAAACACCTTTAACACTTCCAACAACCCTTTTAACACTTCCTTTATCTTTCTCCAGCCTGTACTTCTCTAATGCCAACATCAAAGGTTCAGTCAGGGGCCAACTTAATTCCCTACCTTTTCCCACCAAGATGCTGAAACATCAGTATACAACATTTCATCCTGTTCTGCTTCTCAAAAAACAACATTAACTGTAGCAAAATATTATAGTTTAAAGTTCCATTTAGGGGCCACTTTTCTCCACATTCCAGCTTATAAAGCGGCCACCACTGATTACGATATTTTATCAATGTTTTCCTGTTCACACTTCCACCGGCAGATCCTCCAATATCCTTCCAGTGACTTAAAACACATCCTAACACACTTTTCTTTAAAATTTCACTGCTTGTTTGCCCCCCCCAGTTTCCAGTTTACACTTTCAGAATACACATGTTACTTACAAAAGCGTATCACAAAACGTATCACTCACAAAACTACGGGCACGCAATATCTTTCAGTAGCGATGCCACAAAACTACTATTACCAGCAATATTGCCAAAATCACAGTAACAATAGTCAGAGTCAAATTCCACATGCGAGAAGTCAGAAAACCGAACTGTGTAACACCGTAACGATATCTTTCTTATAACAATGCCACGAACCTACTATTACCACCAGGAAAATAGCCAAAATCGCAGTAACAATAACCAGAGTTAAATACCATACTCCATGAGTCAGAAAACCGAAATAGACAACACAATTCCAGATGGACCTTAAAGCGAGCTCCTTCCTTAAGGTCCCCAAACATGTACTTATGGTGATAACCACAAAGTATATACCAAACACTGCCTCGCAGAAGATCACCTTCTGACTTACAGACAGTTCCAGATGACCGGTCTACCAGAAAACCAAACCAGAATAAAGAATATACTCACTTACAATGATGGGGTCCTTGTCTGCCTCCGCAGTGATCCGGTGAGTCGAGGCGTCCCTCCGGGAAATCCCGGGGGTACCCTAGGGAGTCCTGTTCCCAGCAGGTCCTGCAGTCCGGCAGAGAGGTTGTCCCATCTGGGTCGCCAAATTGATTCAAAGATCGAAGCCGAAATTCCTTTAAGTGGTATATTCTTTATTGCAGCGCTGGATGCACGGGGGATCTCTCCACCTATCGTGCATACCCAAAGCAGAAAGCAGTCTTGAATTTATACAATCAATCTATCAATATTCTACAAGCACCTATACATATGCATTACCTATCCCCGCCTTCCCTCGCTTCTCATGCTAATTAGCCTTTTGGCACCTTGCGCCTGCGCAGAGCCTTCCAAGAATTGTGGGCAGGGGTCTTTGGGACGTGGGCAGGGGTCTTTGGGAGGAAGACCCCGAGTCTTCCTCACAGTGTACTTTTCACCTTTGGTCAGAAATCTGCTGAATTGGCATGTTTCTTAATTGCAAGAGCTGGTTGTTGCCAATTCTCCCGTTTGTTGTATCTTTATAATGAATTCCAATGTCCAGTTTCGAGAGTTATAGTCCTTACATTCGTTTCTCTGTCCGCCTGCCGCTTCCTTATCATGAGTTCCAGTGTCTTGTTTCGAGATATACAGTCCTTGTCTGGGGATTGTCCTTGCCTCCCCAATACCTCCTTAATCAATCCCCCCTTTTCTTTTCCCATGCAAATTCTTTTGCATCAGATACTTTCTTTATTTACAGTAACACAACAAAGCAGGCATCTAAACAACATGCACACAAATATTCCTAACACTACTAATACGATTAGAGCAATGAATACTTGTTTCAACCATTGGAAATTGGGCAACCAGGAGGTTAACTTAGTCCATAGTTCACTAAAACTCCATGAAAGATCATCTTTACTGATCTCATGTAGGATCCTGGTCTGCTTCCATATTTCTTCCAGGTCGGTAGAGATCCTTCCACTCTGATCTACATACATACAACAACTTGTGTTTATTACTGTACAGACTCCCCCTTGAGTGGCCAGTAACAAGTCTAGGGCCATCCGATTTTGGAATACTACCTGTGATAAACTAGATATCTCTTCTTGTTGAGCCTTTATAGCATCCAGAATTTTGTTTTCTAACTTCTCTATAATTGCAGAAATATTAACTATTGCCTTTTCCAATTCACTCACTCCTAACCATGGGACAAACCATCGCACAAAACTATGAAAAGGGGTGTGTCTCTCTACCAATGGATTGTTAATTTTTCATCTGATTCTCCGGATATGATTTCTCAAGTAACCTCGAGGCACTACATCATGTACTGTCATATTGGGGACTACCGCTCCAAGAGTGCAAGTTCCCTTCCAATTCTCAGGCAAGACCTTACGGGCTGTATCATTGCATAGCCAATACCACCCTTTTCCTTCTGGAACCGTCCAGCTGGTTGAATTTGCCCAGCCGCTAGTCGTACTAATATCAATTGTTCAATTACAAGATGTCTGATTTCCCACATAAGTAGTATCCGTATTTATACAATGCTGTTTTCCTATACCCTTAGGCGGGTTACACCTTTGTACACACACATAATAGGATTCTAACGGCAAGAAGCTACTCACTTCTAGTTCCAAAACTGCTTAATATTTTCGACCCCAAGATGTGTTTTCCCACAAATTAGTCCAAGATAAGTTTGCAGGCAAGGGAATCCCAATTAACGATACACCCTTATTCCCATGCTGTGGCAGATGGGTGCATACCCAACAGTTCGTCTTATTAGTTACTTGAGAAATTGTTTGTATTAAGGTCAGGTGTAAGTTCTCATCCCAAGTTGCCCACCCCAAATCCGAGAACCGCACCCCTGCAATCATTAGGATCTGGAAAACCGTAATTTTGTTGGTCCAATTGGAGTGGTGGTCCATATCCTCGCCGGGGCCTTCTTCACCCTTGAATTGTGGATCCAAGCTGCTTGCTTCTTAATCTTAATGGCGGTGTGTGTTGTCAGTAATACTTGGTGTGGTCCCATCCACTTTCCTTCCATTTTTCCTGCACGGGTTGTCCTGAAAAAGTCTTTATATATATATAATCCCCGAGCTTAAAGGGGTGGATTGGTTGATCCAACCCTCTAGCCCTGGTCCCTAAAACAAATGTATGTACTTTATTTAATTGTTTCTGAAGTTCAGTTATATAAGCATATAAATATTCTGATCCTAACTGCGTTAGGTCCTCTCCACTAAATAGAAATTGCTATGGCCTTCCATATAAGATTTTGAAGGGACTCAAATTTCCTTTTATTCTAGGTTTAACTCTAATTCCAAGTAATGCTAAAGGGAGGGATTGAGGCCATGACAAATTAGCTTCTTATCCAATTTTAGCTATTTATTGTTTAATTAAATGGTTCATTTTTTCTACCTGTCCACTTGCCTGTGGTCTATAAGGAGTATGCAGTTGCCAATCTATCTTTAGAATCTTACTTATCTGGTCTACCACTTGTGCACAAAAATGTGAAACTCTATCAGAAGACATTGCTACTAGAATCCCAAAGCATGGTATTATTTCATTTAACAAGACTTTAACCACTTCTCTTGCTTTGGTTGTTCGACAGGGAAAGGCTTCAGGCCTTCCTGAAAACGTGTCAGTCAGAACCAGTAAATAATGATACCCCCCTTTTCTAGGGAGTTCTGAAAAATCAATTTGCCACTGTTGCCCCGAATAATTTCCTTTACCGATTATTCCAAATTTTATTCTATCCTTGGTATTGGGGTTATTGTGTAAGCAAATGCTACATTGTTGAGTTACTTGTTTTATCATATCGTCCCACTAATGTCTGACTCAGGCTCTTATGCAGTGTGCCAGCTCCCCAATGCGTTTTATTGTGTTCTGTAAGAACTATGGGCCATGTCAAACTAGAGGGTATTACTATGGGGTTATCTTTTAAATATACTCATCCATCTGGTTTCATTTTACCTTTCAAATCTTCAATTAATTTTAAGTCTTCTTTTGTATAATTTGGATATAGTTTGGATTTTACCGTCTGGTATCAAAGACAATGCCTTCACCTCAGTTATTTCAGCTGCCTGCTTAGCCTCTGCCAATCGATTTTCCAATTTCAAAATCGGTGTTCCCCTTTTGGTGTCCCTGACAATGCATGATAGCTACCTTTTCTGGTTGTTTTACAGCCTCTAACAATTTTAAAATTTCTTCAGCATACTTTGTGTTTTCACTGAGCGGTCAGCAATCCATGTTCTTTCCAAATTGCTCCATGAGCATGTACCACGCCGAATGTATATTTAGAATCTGTCCAAATATTTACCCTTTTTCCCGCTGCCAGTTCCAATGCTCTCGTGAGAGCAACTATCTCCGCCTTTTGAGCTGATGTTCCAGGGGGTAAAGGCTTAGACTCGATTACCTGCTGAGTAGTTGTTATAGCATATCCAGCTTTACGTTGTCTTTGCGTAACAAAACTGCTCCCATCCGTGAACCAAGTTTCTTCCGCGTCTTCCATGGGCTCCTCCTTAAGGTCTGGTCGGCTGGAATACACAGTCTCTAGAGTTTCTAAACAATCGTGAATCACAGCTTGTGCCGGAGCATCACTAAGAAAAGAGGCTAGATTCACAATATGAATTATCACAATTTCCACGTCGTCCTGTTCTACCAATATTGCTTGATATTTCAAAATCATCAATTCTTGTTTAAGTTGTTTAAAGACTTTTTGTGCTTCTCCAGTCCAGACTAACTTTGACTGGTTAATCTTTATCAATTCACATAGAGGCTTTACCAATAGTCCATAATTATAAATCCAAAGGCGACACCAACCTGTCATTCCTAAAAAGCTTTGTAGCTCCTTTACCATTTGAGGTTCTGGAGTCCGGCAAATGACTTCCTTATGTTCAGTTCCTAGTTCTCGTTGTCCTTCCGAAATGTCAAATCCCAGATAGGTCACACTTTGTTGAGCCAGCTGGACTTTCTGTCAAGAGACTTGATATCCATTTAAACCCAGAAAATTAAGACGACTTATAGTCCATTGAATCCAACTCCCTTTAGTCTCGGTAGCTATTAAGAGATCATCTACATATTGTAACAAAGCACCTTCAGTGTCCGGAGGTATCCATGTTTCGAGTTCCCTTGCTAATTGGTTTCCAAAAATAGTGGGGCTATTCTTGAATCCTTGAGGTAGTAATGTCCACGTAAGCTGCGTCTTTCTGCCTGAATCGGGATTTTCCCATTCAAAGGCGAATAGGTTTTAGCTTTCTGTGGCTAAGCCTAGGCAGAAGAAGGCATCTTTTAAATCCAGTACGGTAAACCAGACTTGACTATTCTTTAATTTAGTCAGCAAAGTATAAGGGTTTGCCACTACTGGATGTATATCCTCAGTGATTTTATTTATGGCCCTCAAATCCTGAACTAGCCTATAGCTTTTTCATCTGCCTTTTTAATTGGCAATATGGGTGCATTGTATTCTGATTCGCATTCAGTCAATAATCCATACTGTAAAAATTGATCAATTATCTCTTTAATTCCTTTCCTATCTTCTATCCTCAAAGGATATTACTTAACCTTAACGGGTTTCTCTCCTGGCTTTAATTTAATAATTATTAAGGTCACATTTTTAGCTCTTCCAGGGACTTCGGTAGCCCAAACTCCTGGACATACTTGATCTGTGATCTCTAAAGGTATTTCACTTTTAGGGTCAGTTTGTATTAGTGCCAAGCTTAACACATTTATTAGTTGTTCTTCTCCTGTTCTTAATTCCATTTTCCCTTTTTCAAAGACAATTTCTGCTCCTACTTGCTCTAATAAATCTCTACCTAAGAGTGCCCATGAGGAGCTAGGCAAAGATAAAAATCTGTGTATGCCCCATTGTTTCCCTAATTTGTACTTCAAAGGTTCACAAAAATAAGCCTTTTCGGTTACACCTTGTCCTGGTTTCAGTTAGAACAGAGTTAATTTTCTTCCTAGTAGCTGGGAGAATGCTATGTTTTGGCTTAGGATGAGAAGAGTGCTGATAACACCCCGATGTTTCAATTGTTGCAGAGCAATGCTTATAGCAAGCCAAGGACATCTCAGCTTCTTGCTCTGTCCTGCCAACAGGCAGGCTGGGGGTGCAGTAAGAGCTGGGAGGGGACAGACCCAGGACAGGTGACCCAAACTAGCCAAAGGGGTATTCCATAGCATCTGACGTCAGGCTAAACAATACATAGGGGTGGCTAGCCAGGGGGAGGGGGCCGGACTGCTCGGGGTTAGGCTGGGCATCGGTCAGCGGGTGGTGAGCAATTGCATTGTGCATCACTTGTTTGTACACATTATTAGTAGTGGTACTATTATCATCATTGTATTATTATTATTGTTATTGTTATTATTATTATTATTATTATTATTATTATTATTATTATTATTATTATTATTATTATTATTATTATTATTTTGTCTTATTAAACTGTCTTTATCTCAACTCACAGGCTTCACTTTCCATTTCTCTCCCCCGTCCCAGAGAGGGAGGGGGAGGGGGAGCGAACAGCTGCGTGGTGTTTAGCTGCCGGCCGGGTTAAACCATGACACACCTTTTACCCTAACATAATAATTCTGTGAAGGCATTAATGCTTGATTTAGAACTGAATACGTTGCCCCATAGCAATAAGAAATTTCACTTCCATTCCTCCCCTAGCTTCATTATAACCAGTGGAGGATCCGCTAGGGTAGATTCCCCAGGTCCCCGTTATTCCTGTTGAAATCAGGGGTTGATTACCCTAGGAAAAGGCTAGTCAATTTGTCCTCCAAAGCCAGGTCCAAACCGTTTTGTTTTATTTATTTATTTATTTATTTATTTTCATTACATTTCAGAGTTGGTCCAAAAATTCCATAGGGCTTTCTTTTAGACCTTGTTGGAAGCATATTCTCAATTCCCAATTCATCCAGGTTTTAGTATTTACTTAACCGTTCATGATTTTCAGGATGATTCGGGTCTTAGTGGGGGTCGGTCAGGGGAATGCAATTGTCCACAGTTCCCTGAACGGTCCCATCAGCAATCTGAGCTCGCACATGAACTCAGGTTGTTTTAAGAGTGTACCTCTTTTCTGTTTCTGTGACAACTCTCTCGGACCGATCATGGTCCCTTTGCCCTAAAGGGCTAACACCCATGATTTTAAGATCTCTGCCTCGGGCAGAGGCAGAACTATTAACATTCCTACATCCTCTTTCCCTGCTCATTCAACTTCAAACACCTTTAACACTTCCAACAACCCTTTTAACACTTCCTTTATCTTTCTCCAGCCTGTACTTCTCTAATGCCAACATCAAAGGTTCAGTCAGGGGCCAACTTAATTCCCTACCTTTTCCCACCAAGATGCTGAAACATCAGTATACAACATTTCATCCTGTTCTGCTTCTCAAAAAACAACATTAACTGTAGCAAAATATTATAGTTTAAAGTTCCATTTAGGGGCCACTTTTCTCCACATTCCAGCTTATAAAGCGGCCACCACTGATTACGATATTTTATCAATGTTTTCCTGTTCACACTTCCACCGGCAGATCCTCCAATATCCTTCCAGTGACTTAAAACACATCCTAACACACTTTTCTTTAAAATTTCACTGCTTGTTTGCCCCCCCCAGTTTCCAGTTTACACTTTCAGAATACACATGTTACTTACAAAAGCGTATCACAAAACGTATCACTCACAAAACTACGGGCACGCAATATCTTTCAGTAGCGATGCCACAAAACTACTATTACCAGCAATATTGCCAAAATCACAGTAACAATAGTCAGAGTCAAATTCCACATGCGAGAAGTCAGAAAACCGAACTGTGTAACACCGTAACGATATCTTTCTTATAACAATGCCACGAACCTACTATTACCACCAGGAAAATAGCCAAAATCGCAGTAACAATAACCAGAGTTAAATACCATACTCCATGAGTCAGAAAACCGAAATAGACAACACAATTCCAGATGGACCTTAAAGCGAGCTCCTTCCTTAAGGTCCCCAAACATGTACTTATGGTGATAACCACAAAGTATATACCAAACACTGCCTCGCAGAAGATCACCTTCTGACTTACAGACAGTTCCAGATGACCGGTCTACCAGAAAACCAAACCAGAATAAAGAATATACTCACTTACAATGATGGGGTCCTTGTCTGCCTCCGCAGTGATCCGGTGAGTCGAGGCGTCCCTCCGGGAAATCCCGGGGGTACCCTAGGGAGTCCTGTTCCCAGCAGGTCCTGCAGTCCGGCAGAGAGGTTGTCCCATCTGGGTCGCCAAATTGATTCAAAGATCGAAGCCGAAATTCCTTTAAGTGGTATATTCTTTATTGCAGCGCTGGATGCACGGGGGATCTCTCCACCTATCGTGCATACCCAAAGCAGAAAGCAGTCTTGAATTTATACAATCAATCTATCAATATTCTACAAGCACCTATACATATGCATTACCTATCCCCGCCTTCCCTCGCTTCTCATGCTAATTAGCCTTTTGGCACCTTGCGCCTGCGCAGAGCCTTCCAAGAATTGTGGGCAGGGGTCTTTGGGACGTGGGCAGGGGTCTTTGGGAGGAAGACCCCGAGTCTTCCTCACAGTGTACTTTTCACCTTTGGTCAGAAATCTGCTGAATTGGCATGTTTCTTAATTGCAAGAGCTGGTTGTTGCCAATTCTCCCGTTTGTTGTATCTTTATAATGAATTCCAATGTCCAGTTTCGAGAGTTATAGTCCTTACATTCGTTTCTCTGTCCGCCTGCCGCTTCCTTATCATGAGTTCCAGTGTCTTGTTTCGAGATATACAGTCCTTGTCTGGGGATTGTCCTTGCCTCCCCAATACCTCCTTAATCAATCCCCCCTTTTCTTTTCCCATGCAAATTCTTTTGCATCAGATACTTTCTTTATTTACAGTAACACAACAAAGCAGGCATCTAAACAACATGCACACAAATATTCCTAACACTACTAATACGATTAGAGCAATGAATACTTGTTTCAACCATTGGAAATTGGGCAACCAGGAGGTTAACTTAGTCCATAGTTCACTAAAACTCCATGAAAGATCATCTTTACTGATCTCATGTAGGATCCTGGTCTGCTTCCATATTTCTTCCAGGTCGGTAGAGATCCTTCCACTCTGATCTACATACATACAACAACTTGTGTTTATTACTGTACAGACTCCCCCTTGAGTGGCCAGTAACAAGTCTAGGGCCATCCGATTTTGGAATACTACCTGTGATAAACTAGATATCTCTTCTTGTTGAGCCTTTATAGCATCCAGAATTTTGTTTTCTAACTTCTCTATAATTGCAGAAATATTAACTATTGCCTTTTCCAATTCACTCACTCCTAACCATGGGATAAACCATCGCACAAAACTATGAAAAGGGGTGTGTCTCTCTACCAATGGATTGTTAATTTTTCATCTGATTCTCCGGATATGATTTCTCAAGTAACCTCGAGGCACTACATCATGTACTGTCATATTGGGGACTACCGCTCCAAGAGTGCAAGTTCCCTTCCAATTCTCAGGCAAGACCTTACGGGCTGTATCATTGCATAGCCAATACCACCCTTTTCCTTCTGGAACCGTCCAGCTGGTTGAATTTGCCCAGCCGCTAGTCGTACTAATATCAATTGTTCAATTACAAGATGTCTGATTTCCCACATAAGTAGTATCCGTATTTATACAATGCTGTTTTCCTATACCCTTAGGCGGGTTACACCTTTGTACACACACATAATAGGATTCTAACGGCAAGAAGCTACTCACTTCTAGTTCCAAAACTGCTTAATATTTTCGACCCCAAGATGTGTTTTCCCACAAATTAGTCCAAGATAAGTTTGCAGGCAAGGGAATCCCAATTAACGATACACCCTTATTCCCATGCTGTGGCAGATGGGTGCATACCCAACAGTTCGTCTTATTAGTTACTTGAGAAATTGTTTGTATTAAGGTCAGGTGTAAGTTCTCATCCCAAGTTGCCCACCCCAAATCCGAGAACCGCACCCCTGCAATCATTAGGATCTGGAAAACCGTAATTTTGTTGGTCCAATTGGAGTGGTGGTCCATATCCTCGCCGGGGCCTTCTTCACCCTTGAATTGTGGATCCAAGCTGCTTGCTTCTTAATCTTAATGGCGGTGTGTGTTGTCAGTAATACTTGGTGTGGTCCCATCCACTTTCCTTCCATTTTTCCTGCACGGGTTGTCCTGAAAAAGTCTTTATATATATATAATCCCCGAGCTTAAAGGGGTGGATTGGTTGATCCAACCCTCTAGCCCTGGTCCCTAAAACAAATGTATGTACTTTATTTAATTGTTTCTGAAGTTCAGTTATATAAGCATATAAATATTCTGATCCTAACTGCGTTAGGTCCTCTCCACTAAATAGAAATTGCTATGGCCTTCCATATAAGATTTTGAAGGGACTCAAATTTCCTTTTATTCTAGGTTTAACTCTAATTCCAAGTAATGCTAAAGGGAGGGATTGAGGCCATGACAAGTTAGCTTCTTATCCAATTTTAGCTATTTATTGTTTAATTAAATGGTTCATTTTTTCTACCTGTCCACTTGCCTGTGGTCTATAAGGAGTATGCAGTTGCCAATCTATCTTTAGAATCTTACTTATCTGGTCTACCACTTGTGCACAAAAATGTGAACCTCTATCAGAAGACATTGCTACTAGAATCCCAAAGCATGGTATTATTTCATTTAACAAGACTTTAACCACTTCTCTTGCTTTGGTTGTTCGACAGGGAAAGGCTTCAGGCCTTCCTGAAAACGTGTCAGTCAGAACCAGTAAATAATGATACCCCCCTTTTCTAGGGAGTTCTGAAAAATCAATTTGCCACTGTTGCCCCGAATAATTTCCTTTACCGATTATTCCAAATTTTATTCTATCCTTGGTATTGGGGTTATTGTGTAAGCAAATGCTACATTGTTGAGTTACTTGTTTTATCATATCGTCCCACTAATGTCTGACTCAGGCTCTTATGCAGTGTGCCAGCTCCCCAATGCGTTTTATTGTGTTCTGTAAGAACTATGGGCCATGTCAAACTAGAGGGTATTACTATGGGGTTATCTTTTAAATATACTCATCCATCTGGTTTCATTTTACCTTTCAAATCTTCAATTAATTTTAAGTCTTCTTTTGTATAATTTGGATATAGTTTGGATTTTACCGTCTGGTATCAAAGACAATGCCTTCACCTCAGTTATTTCAGCTGCCTGCTTAGCCTCTGCCAATCGATTTTCCAATTTCAAAATCGGTGTTCCCCTTTTGGTGTCCCTGACAATGCATGATAGCTACCTTTTCTGGTTGTTTTACAGCCTCTAACAATTTTAAAATTTCTTCAGCATACTTTGTGTTTTCACTGAGCGGTCAGCAATCCATGTTCTTTCCAAATTGCTCCATGAGCATGTACCACGCCGAATGTATATTTAGAATCTGTCCAAATATTTACCCTTTTTCCCGCTGCCAGTTCCAATGCTCTCGTGAGAGCAACTATCTCCGCCTTTTGAGCTGATGTTCCAGGGGGTAAAGGCTTAGACTCGATTACCTGCTGAGTAGTTGTTATAGCATATCCAGCTTTACGTTGTCTTTGCGTAACAAAACTGCTCCCATCCGTGAACCAAGTTTCTTCCGCGTCTTCCATGGGCTCCTCCTTAAGGTCTGGTCGGCTGGAATACACAGTCTCTAGAGTTTCTAAACAATCGTGAATCACAGCTTGTGCCGGAGCATCACTAAGAAAAGAGGCTAGATTCACAATATGAATTATCACAATTTCCACGTCGTCCTGTTCTACCAATATTGCTTGATATTTCAAAATCATCAATTCTTGTTTAAGTTGTTTAAAGACTTTTTGTGCTTCTCCAGTCCAGACTAACTTTGACTGGTTAATCTTTATCAATTCACATAGAGGCTTTACCAATAGTCCATAATTATAAATCCAAAGGCGACACCAACCTGTCATTCCTAAAAAGCTTTGTAGCTCCTTTACCATTTGAGGTTCTGGAGTCCGGCAAATGACTTCCTTATGTTCAGTTCCTAGTTCTCGTTGTCCTTCCGAAATGTCAAATCCCAGATAGGTCACACTTTGTTGAGCCAGCTGGACTTTCTGTCAAGAGACTTGATATCCATTTAAACCCAGAAAATTAAGACGACTTATAGTCCATTGAATCCAACTCCCTTTAGTCTCGGTAGCTATTAAGAGATCATCTACATATTGTAACAAAGCACCTTCAGTGTCCGGAGGTATCCATGTTTCGAGTTCCCTTGCTAATTGGTTTCCAAAAATAGTGGGGCTATTCTTGAATCCTTGAGGTAGTAATGTCCACGTAAGCTGCGTCTTTCTGCCTGAATCGGGATTTTCCCATTCAAAGGCGAATAGGTTTTAGCTTTCTGTGGCTAAGCCTAGGCAGAAGAAGGCATCTTTTAAATCCAGTACGGTAAACCAGACTTGACTATTCTTTAATTTAGTCAGCAAAGTATAAGGGTTTGCCACTACTGGATGTATATCCTCAGTGATTTTATTTATGGCCCTCAAATCCTGAACTAGCCTATAGCTTTTTCATCTGCCTTTTTAATTGGCAATATGGGTGCATTGGATTCTGATTCGCATTCAGTCAATAATCCATACTGTAAAAATTGATCAATTATCTCTTTAATTCCTTTCCTATCTTCTATCCTCAAAGGATATTACTTAACCTTAACGGGTTTCTCTCCTGGCTTTAATTTAATAATTATTAAGGTCACATTTTTAGCTCTTCCAGGGACTTCGGTAGCCCAAACTCCTGGACATACTTGATCTGTGATCTCTAAAGGTATTTCACTTTTAGGGTCAGTTTGTATTAGTGCCAAGCTTAACACATTTATTAGTTGTTCTTCTCCTGTTCTTAATTCCATTTTCCCTTTTTCAAAGACAATTTCTGCTCCTACTTGCTCTAATAAATCTCTACCTAAGAGTGCCCATGAGGAGCTAGGCATAGATAAAAATCTGTGTATGCCCCATTGTTTCCCTAATTTGTACTTCAAAGGTTCACAAAAATAAGCCTTTTCGGTTACACCTTGTCCTGGTTTCAGTTAGAACAGAGTTAATTTTCTTCCTAGTAGCTGGGAGAATGCTATGTTTTGGCTTAGGATGAGAAGAGTGCTGATAACACCCCGATGTTTCAATTGTTGCAGAGCAATGCTTATACCAAGCCAAGGACATCTCAGCTTCTTGCTCTGTCCTGCCAACAGGCAGGCTGGGGGTGCAGTAAGAGCTGGGAGGGGACAGACCCAGGACAGGTGACCCAAACTAGCCAAAGGGGTATTCCATAGCATCTGACGTCAGGCTAAACAATACATAGGGGTGGCTAGCCAGGGGGAGGGGGCCGGACTGCTCGGGGTTAGGCTGGGCATCGGTCAGCGGGTGGTGAGCAATTGCATTGTGCATCACTTGTTTGTACACATTATTAGTAGTGGTACTATTATCATCATTGTATTATTATTATTGTTATTGTTATTATTATTATTATTATTATTATTATTATTATTATTATTATTATTATTATTATTATTATTTTGTCTTATTAAACTGTCTTTATCTCAACTCACAGGCTTCACTTTCCATTTCTCTCCCCCGTCCCAGAGAGGGAGGGGGAGGGGGAGCGAACAGCTGCGTGGTGTTTAGCTGCCGGCCGGGTTAAACCATGACACACCTTTTACCCTAACATAATAATTCTGTGAAGGCATTAATGCTTGATTTAGAACTGAATACGTTGCCCCATAGCAATAAGAAATTTCACTTCCATTCCTCCCCTAGCTTCATTATAACCAGTGGAGGATCCGCTAGGGTAGATTCCCCAGGTCCCCGTTATTCCTGTTGAAATCAGGGGTTGATTACCCTAGGAAAAGGCTAGTCAATTTGTCCTCCAAAGCCAGGTCCAAACCGTTTTGTTTTATTTATTTATTTATTTATTTATTTTCATTACATTTCAGAGTTGGTCCAAAAATTCCATAGGGCTTTCTTTTAGACCTTGTTGGAAGCATATTCTCAATTCCCAATTCATCCAGGTTTTAGTATTTACTTAACCGTTCATGATTTTCAGGATGATTCGGGTCTTAGTGGGGGTCGGTCAGGGGAATGCAGTTGTCCACAGTTCCCTGAACGGTCCCATCAGCAATCTGAGCTCGCACATGAACTCAGGTTGTTTTAAGAGTGTACCTCTTTTCTGTTTCTGTGACAACTCTCTCGGACCGATCATGGTCCCTTTGCCCTAAAGGGCTAACACCCATGATTTTAAGATCTCTGCCTCGGGCAGAGGCAGAACTATTAACATTCCTACATCCTCTTTCCCTGCTCATTCAACTTCAAACACCTTTAACACTTCCAACAACCCTTTTAACACTTCCTTTATCTTTCTCCAGCCTGTACTTCTCTAATGCCAACATCAAAGGTTCAGTCAGGGGCCAACTTAATTCCCTACCTTTTCCCACCAAGATGCTGAAACATCAGTATACAACATTTCATCCTGTTCTGCTTCTCAAAAAACAACATTAACTGTAGCAAAATATTATAGTTTAAAGTTCCATTTAGGGGCCACTTTTCTCCACATTCCAGCTTATAAAGCGGCCACCACTGATTATGATATTTTATCAATGTTTTCCTGTTCACACTTCCACCGGCAGATCCTCCAATATCCTTCCAGTGACTTAAAACACATCCTAACACACTTTTCTTTAAAATTTCACTGCTTGTTTGCCCCCCCCAGTTTCCAGTTTACACTTTCAGAATACACATGTTACTTACAAAAGCGTATCACAAAACGTATCACTCACAAAACTACGGGCACGCAATATCTTTCAGTAGCGATGCCACAAAACTACTATTACCAGCAATATTGCCAAAATCACAGTAACAATAGTCAGAGTCAAATTCCACATGCGAGAAGTCAGAAAACCGAACTGTGTAACACCGTAACGATATCTTTCTTATAACAATGCCACGAACCTACTATTACCACCAGGAAAATAGCCAAAATCGCAGTAACAATAACCAGAGTTAAATACCATACTCCATGAGTCAGAAAACCGAAATAGACAACACAATTCCAGATGGACCTTAAAGCGAGCTCCTTCCTTAAGGTCCCCAAACATGTACTTATGGTGATAACCACAAAGTATATACCAAACACTGCCTCGCAGAAGATCACCTTCTGACTTACAGACAGTTCCAGATGACCGGTCTACCAGAAAACCAAACCAGAATAAAGAATATACTCACTTACAATGATGGGGTCCTTGTCTGCCTCCGCAGTGATCCGGTGAGTCGAGGCGTCCCTCTGGGAAATCCCGGGGGTACCCTAGGGAGTCCTGTTCCCAGCAGGTCCTGCAGTCCGGCAGAGAGGTTGTCCCATCTGGGTCGCCAAATTGATTCAAAGATCGAAGCCGAAATTCCTTTAAGTGGTATATTCTTTATTGCAGCGCTGGATGCACGGGGGATCTCTCCACCTATTGTGCATACCCAAAGCAGAAAGCAGTCTTGAATTTATACAATCAATCTATCAATATTCTACAAGCACCTATACATATGCATTACCTATCCCCGCCTTCCCTCGCTTCTCATGCTAATTAGCCTTTTGGCACCTTGCGCCTGCGCAGAGCCTTCCAAGAATTGTGGGCAGGGGTCTTTGGGACGTGGGCAGGGGTCTTTGGGAGGAAGACCCCGAGTCTTCCTCACAGTGTACTTTTCACCTTTGGTCAGGAATCTGCTGAATTGGCATGTTTCTTAATTGCAAGAGCTGGTTGTTGCCAATTCTCCCGTTTGTTGTATCTTTATAATGAATTCCAATGTCCAGTTTCGAGATTTATAGTCCTTACATTCGTTTCTCTGTCCGCCTGCCGCTTCCTTATCATGAGTTCCAGTGTCTTGTTTCGAGATATACAGTCCTTGTCTGGGGATTGTCCTTGCCTCCCCAATACCTCCTTAATCAATCCCCCCTTTTCTTTTCCCATGCAAATTCTTTTGCATCAGATACTTTCTTTATTTACAGTAACACAACAAAGCAGGCATCTAAACAACATGCACACAAATATTCCTAACACTACTAATACGATTAGAGCAATGAATACTTGTTTCAACCATTGGAAATTGGGCAACCAGGAGGTTAACTTAGTCCATAGTTCACTAAAACTCCATGAAAGATCATCTTTACTGATCTCATGTAGGATCCTGGTCTGCTTCCATATTTCTTCCAGGTCGGTAGAGATCCTTCCACTCTGATCTACATACATACAACAACTTGTGTTTATTACTGTACAGACTCCCCCTTGAGTGGCCAGTAACAAGTCTAGGGCCATCCGATTTTGGAATACTACCTGTGATAAACTAGATATCTCTTCTTGTTGAGCCTTTATAGCATCCAGAATTTTGTTTTCTAACTTCTCTATAATTGCAGAAATATTAACTATTGCCTTTTCCAATTCACTCACTCCTAACCATGGGATAAACCATCACACAAAACTATGAAAAGGGGTGTGTCTCTCTACCAATGGATTGTTAATTTTTCATCTGATTCTCCGGATATGATTTCTCAAGTAACCTCGAGGCACTACATCATGTACTGTCATATTGGGGACTACCGCTCCAAGAGTGCAAGTTCCCTTCCAATTCTCAGGCAAGACCTTACGGGCTGTATCATTGCATAGCCAATACCACCCTTTTCCTTCTGGAACCGTCCAGCTGGTTGAATTTGCCCAGCCGCTAGTCGTACTAATATCAATTGTTCAATTACAAGATGTCTGATTTCCCACATAAGTAGTATCCGTATTTATACAATGCTGTTTTCCTATACCCTTAGGCGGGTTACACCTTTGTACACACACATAATAGGATTCTAACGGCAAGAAGCTACTCACTTCTAGTTCCAAAACTGCTTAATATTTTCGACCCCAAGATGTGTTTTCCCACAAATTAGTCCAAGATAAGTTTGCAGGCAAGGGAATCCCAATTAACGATACACCCTTATTCCCATGCTGTGGCAGATGGGTGCATACCCAACAGTTCATCTTATTAGTTACTTGAGAAATTGTTTGTATTAAGGTCAGGTGTAAGTTCTCATCCCAAGTTGCCCACCCCAAATCCGAGAACCGCACCCCTGCAATCATTAGGATCTGGAAAACCGTAATTTTGTTGGTCCAATTGGAGTGGTGGTCCATATCCTCGCCGGGGCCTTCTTCACCCTTGAATTGTGGATCCAAGCTGCTTGCTTCTTAATCTTAATGGCGGTGTGTGTTGTCAGTAATACTTGGTGTGGTCCCATCCACTTTCCTTCCATTTTTCCTGCACGGGTTGTCCTGAAAAAGTCTTTATATATATATAATCCCCGAGCTTAAAGGGGTGGATTGGTTGATCCAACCCTCTAGCCCTGGTCCCTAAAACAAATGTATGTACTTTATTTAATTGTTTCTGAAGTTCAGTTATATAAGCATATAAATATTCTGATCCTAACTGCGTTAGGTCCTCTCCACTAAATAGAAATTGCTATGGCCTTCCATATAAGATTTTGAAGGGACTCAAATTTCCTTTTATTCTAGGTTTAACTCTAATTCCAAGTAATGCTAAAGGGAGGGATTGAGGCCATGACAAATTAGCTTCTTATCCAATTTTAGCTATTTATTGTTTAATTAAATGGTTCATTTTTTCTACCTGTCCACTTGCCTGTGGTCTATAAGGAGTATGCAGTTGCCAATCTATCTTTAGAATCTTACTTATCTGGTCTACCACTTGTGCACAAAAATGTGAAACTCTATCAGAAGACATTGCTACTAGAATCCCAAAGCATGGTATTATTTCATTTAACAAGACTTTAACCACTTCTCTTGCTTTGGTTGTTCGACAGGGAAAGGCTTCAGGCCTTCCTGAAAACGTGTCAGTCAGAACCAGTAAATAATGATACCCCCCTTTTCTAGGGAGTTCTGAAAAATCAATTTGCCACTGTTGCCCCGAATAATTTCCTTTACCGATTATTCCAAATTTTATTCTATCCTTGGTATTGGGGTTATTGTGTAAGCAAATGCTACATTGTTGAGTTACTTGTTTTATCATATCGTCCCACTAATGTCTGACTCAGGCTCTTATGCAGTGTGCCAGCTCCCCAATGCGTTTTATTGTGTTCTGTAAGAACTATGGGCCATGTCAAACTAGAGGGTATTACTATGGGGTTATCTTTTAAATATACTCATCCATCTGGTTTCATTTTACCTTTCAAATCTTCAATTAATTTTAAGTCTTCTTTTGTATAATTTGGATATAGTTTGGATTTTACCGTCTGGTATCAAAGACAATGCCTTCACCTCAGTTATTTCAGCTGCCTGCTTAGCCTCTGCCAATCGATTTTCCAATTTCAAAATCGGTGTTCCCCTTTTGGTGTCCCTGACAATGCATGATAGCTACCTTTTCTGGTTGTTTTACAGCCTCTAACAATTTTAAAATTTCTTCAGCATACTTTGTGTTTTCACTGAGCGGTCAGCAATCCATGTTCTTTCCAAATTGCTCCATGAGCATGTACCACGCCGAATGTATATTTAGAATCTGTCCAAATATTTACCCTTTTTCCCGCTGCCAGTTCCAATGCTCTCGTGAGAGCAACTATCTCCGCCTTTTGAGCTGATGTTCCAGGGGGTAAAGGCTTAGACTCGATTACCTGCTGAGTAGTTGTTATAGCATATCCAGCTTTACGTTGTCTTTGCGTAACAAAACTGCTCCCATCCGTGAACCAAGTTTCTTCCGCGTCTTCCATGGGCTCCTCCTTAAGGTCTGGTCGGCTGGAATACACAGTCTCTAGAGTTTCTAAACAATCGTGAATCACAGCTTGTGCCGGAGCATCACTAAGAAAAGAGGCTAGATTCACAATATGAATTATCACAATTTCCACGTCGTCCTGTTCTACCAATATTGCTTGATATTTCAAAATCATCAATTCTTGTTTAAGTTGTTTAAAGACTTTTTGTGCTTCTCCAGTCCAGACTAACTTTGACTGGTTAATCTTTATCAATTCACATAGAGGCTTTACCAATAGTCCATAATTATAAATCCAAAGGCGACACCAACCTGTCATTCCTAAAAAGCTTTGTAGCTCCTTTACCATTTGAGGTTCTGGAGTCCGGCAAATGACTTCCTTATGTTCAGTTCCTAGTTCTCGTTGTCCTTCCGAAATGTCAAATCCCAGATAGGTCACACTTTGTTGAGCCAGCTGGACTTTCTGTCAAGAGACTTGATATCCATTTAAACCCAGAAAATTAAGACGACTTATAGTCCATTGAATCCAACTCCCTTTAGTCTCGGTAGCTATTAAGAGATCATCTACATATTGTAACAAAGCACCTTCAGTGTCCGGAGGTATCCATGTTTCGAGTTCCCTTGCTAATTGGTTTCCAAAAATAGTGGGGCTATTCTTGAATCCTTGAGGTAGTAATGTCCACGTAAGCTGCGTCTTTCTGCCTGAATCGGGATTTTCCCATTCAAAGGCGAATAGGTTTTGGCTTTCTGTGGCTAAGCCTAGGCAGAAGAAGGCATCTTTTAAATCCAGTACGGTAAACCAGACTTGACTATTCTTTAATTTAGTCAGCAAAGTATAAGGGTTTGCCACTACTGGATGTATATCCTCAGTGATTTTATTTATGGCCCTCAAATCCTGAACTAGCCTATAGCTTTTTCATCTGCCTTTTTAATTGGCAATATGGGTGCATTGTATTCTGATTCGCATTCAGTCAATAATCCATACTGTAAAAATTGATCAATTATCTCTTTAATTCCTTTCCTATCTTCTATCCTCAAAGGATATTACTTAACCTTAACGGGTTTCTCTCCTGGCTTTAATTTAATAATTATTAAGGTCACATTTTTAGCTCTTCCAGGGACTTCGGTAGCCCAAACTCCTGGACATACTTGATCTGTGATCTCTAAAGGTATTTCACTTTTAGGGTCAGTTTGTATTAGTGCCAAGCTTAACACATTTATTAGTTGTTCTTCTCCTGTTCTTAATTCCATTTTCCCTTTTTCAAAGACAATTTCTGCTCCTACTTGCTCTAATAAATCTCTACCTAAGAGTGCCCATGAGGAGCTAGGCAAAGATAAAAATCTGTGTATGCCCCATTGTTTCCCTAATTTGTACTTCAAAGGTTCACAAAAATAAGCCTTTTCGGTTACACCTTGTCCTGGTTTCAGTTAGAACAGAGTTAATTTTCTTCCTAGTAGCTGGGAGAATGCTATGTTTTGGCTTAGGATGAGAAGAGTGCTGATAACACCCCGATGTTTCAATTGTTGCAGAGCAATGCTTATAGCAAGCCAAGGACATCTCAGCTTCTTGCTCTGTCCTGCCAACAGGCAGGCTGGGGGTGCAGTAAGAGCTGGGAGGGGACAGACCCAGGACAGGTGACCCAAACTAGCCAAAGGGGTATTCCATAGCATCTGACGTCAGGCTAAACAATACATAGGGGTGGCTAGCCAGGGGGAGGGGGCTGGACTGCTCGGGGTTAGGCTGGGCATCGGTCAGCGGGTGGTGAGCAATTGCATTGTGCATCACTTGTTTGTACACATTATTAGTAGTGGTACTATTATCATCATTGTATTATTATTATTGTTATTATTATTATTATTATTATTATTATTATTATTATTATTATTATTATTATTATTTTGTCTTATTAAACTGTCTTTATCTCAACTCACAGGCTTCACTTTCCATTTCTCTCCCCCGTCCCAGAGAGGGAGGGGGAGGGGGAGCGAACAGCTGCGTGGTGTTTAGCTGCCGGCCGGGTTAAACCATGACACACCTTTTACCCTAACATAATAATTCTGTGAAGGCATTAATGCTTGATTTAGAACTGAATACGCTGCCCCATAGCAATAAGAAATTTCACTTCCATTCCTCCCCTAGCTTCATTATAACCAGTGGAGGATCCGCTAGGGTAGATTCCCCAGGTCCCCGTTATTCCTGTTGAAATCAGGGGTTGATTACCCTAGGAAAAGGCTAGTCAATTTGTCCTCCAAAGCCAGGTCCAAACCGTTTTGTTTTATTTATTTATTTATTTATTTATTTTCATTACATTTCAGAGTTGGTCCAAAAATTCCATAGGGCTTTCTTTTAGACCTTGTTGGAAGCATATTCTCAATTCCCAATTCATCCAGGTTTTAGTATTTACTTAACCGTTCATGATTTTCAGGATGATTCGGGTCTTAGTGGGGGTCGGTCAGGGGAATGCAGTTGTCCACAGTTCCCTGAACGGTCCCATCAGCAATCTGAGCTCGCACATGAACTCAGGTTGTTTTAAGAGTGTACCTCTTTTCTGTTTCTGTGACAACTCTCTCGGACCGATCATGGTCCCTTTGCCCTAAAGGGCTAACACCCATGATTTTAAGATCTCTGCCTCGGGCAGAGGCAGAACTATTAACATTCCTACATCCTCTTTCCCTGCTCATTCAACTTCAAACACCTTTAACACTTCCAACAACCCTTTTAACACTTCCTTTATCTTTCTCCAGCCTGTACTTCTCTAATGCCAACATCAAAGGTTCAGTCAGGGGCCAACTTAATTCCCTACCTTTTCCCACCAAGATGCTGAAACATCAGTATACAACATTTCATCCTGTTCTGCTTCTCAAAAAACAACATTAACTGTAGCAAAATATTATAGTTTAAAGTTCCATTTAGGGGCCACTTTTCTCCACATTCCAGCTTATAAAGCGGCCACCACTGATTACGATATTTTATCAATGTTTTCCTGTTCACACTTCCACCGGCAGATCCTCCAATATCCTTCCAGTGACTTAAAACACATCCTAACACACTTTTCTTTAAAATTTCACTGCTTGTTTGCCCCCCCCAGTTTCCAGTTTACACTTTCAGAATACACATGTTACTTACAAAAGCGTATCACAAAACGTATCACTCACAAAACTACGGGCACGCAATATCTTTCAGTAGCGATGCCACAAAACTACTATTACCAGCAATATTGCCAAAATCACAGTAACAATAGTCAGAGTCAAATTCCACATGCGATAAGTCAGAAAACCGAACTGTGTAACACCGTAACGATATCTTTCTTATAACAATGCCACGAACCTACTATTACCACCAGGAAAATAGCCAAAATCGCAGTAACAATAACCAGAGTTAAATACCATACTCCATGAGTCAGAAAACCGAAATAGACAACACAATTCCAGATGGACCTTAAAGCGAGCTCCTTCCTTAAGGTCCCCAAACATGTACTTATGGTGATAACCACAAAGTATATACCAAACACTGCCTCGCAGAAGATCACCTTCTGACTTACAGACAGTTCCAGATGACCGGTCTACCAGAAAACCAAACCAGAATAAAGAATATACTCACTTACAATGATGGGGTCCTTGTCTGCCTCCGCAGTGATCCGGTGAGTCGAGGCGTCCCTCCGGGAAATCCCGGGGGTACCCTAGGGAGTCCTGTTCCCAGCAGGTCCTGCAGTCCGGCAGAGAGGTTGTCCCATCTGGGTCGCCAAATTGATTCAAAGATCGAAGCCGAAATTCCTTTAAGTGGTATATTCTTTATTGCAGCGCTGGATGCACGGGGGATCTCTCCACCTATCGTGCATACCCAAAGCAGAAAGCAGTCTTGAATTTATACAATCAATCTATCAATATTCTACAAGCACCTATACATATGCATTACCTATCCCCGCCTTCCCTCGCTTCTCATGCTAATTAGCCTTTTGGCACCTTGCGCCTGCGCAGAGCCTTCCAAGAATTGTGGGCAGGGGTCTTTGGGACGTGGGCAGGGGTCTTTGGGAGGAAGACCCCGAGTCTTCCTCACAGTGTACTTTTCACCTTTGGTCAGAAATCTGCTGAATTGGCATGTTTCTTAATTGCAAGAGCTGGTTGTTGCCAATTCTCCCGTTTGTTGTATCTTTATAATGAATTCCAATGTCCAGTTTCGAGAGTTATAGTCCTTACATTCGTTTCTCTGTCCGCCTGCCGCTTCCTTATCATGAGTTCCAGTGTCTTGTTTCGAGATATACAGTCCTTGTCTGGGGATTGTCCTTGCCTCCCCAATACCTCCTTAATCAATCCCCCCTTTTCTTTTCCCATGCAAATTCTTTTGCATCAGATACTTTCTTTATTTACAGTAACACAACAAAGCAGGCATCTAAACAACATGCACACAAATATTCCTAACACTACTAATACGATTAGAGCAATGAATACTTGTTTCAACCATTGGAAATTGGGCAACCAGGAGGTTAACTTAGTCCATAGTTCACTAAAACTCCATGAAAGATCATCTTTACTGATCTCATGTAGGATCCTGGTCTGCTTCCATATTTCTTCCAGGTCGGTAGAGATCCTTCCACTCTGATCTACATACATACAACAACTTGTGTTTATTACTGTACAGACTCCCCCTTGAGTGGCCAGTAACAAGTCTAGGGCCATCCGATTTTGGAATACTACCTGTGATAAACTAGATATCTCTTCTTGTTGAGCCTTTATAGCATCCAGAATTTTGTTTTCTAACTTCTCTATAATTGCAGAAATATTAACTATTGCCTTTTCCAATTCACTCACTCCTAACCATGGGATAAACCATCGCACAAAACTATGAAAAGGGGTGTGTCTCTCTACCAATGGATTGTTAATTTTTCATCTGATTCTCCGGATATGATTTCTCAAGTAACCTCGAGGCACTACATCATGTACTGTCATATTGGGGACTACCGCTCCAAGAGTGCAAGTTCCCTTCCAATTCTCAGGCAAGACCTTACGGGCTGTATCATTGCATAGCCAATACCACCCTTTTCCTTCTGGAACCGTCCAGCTGGTTGAATTTGCCCAGCCGCTAGTCGTACTAATATCAATTGTTCAATTACAAGATGTCTGATTTCCCACATAAGTAGTATCCGTATTCATACAATGCTGTTTTCCTATACCCTTAGGCGGGTTACACCTTTGTACACACACATAATAGGATTCTAACGGCAAGAAGCTACTCACTTCTAGTTCCAAAACTGCTTAATATTTTCGACCCCAAGATGTGTTTTCCCACAAATTAGTCCAAGATAAGTTTGCAGGCAAGGGAATCCCAATTAACGATACACCCTTATTCCCATGCTGTGGCAGATGGGTGCATACCCAACAGTTCGTCTTATTAGTTACTTGAGAAATTGTTTGTATTAAGGTCAGGTGTAAGTTCTCATCCCAAGTTGCCCACCCCAAATCCGAGAACCGCACCCCTGCAATCATTAGGATCTGGAAAACCGTAATTTTGTTGGTCCAATTGGAGTGGTGGTCCATATCCTCGCCGGGGCCTTCTTCACCCTTGAATTGTGGATCCAAGCTGCTTGCTTCTTAATCTTAATGGCGGTGTGTGTTGTCAGTAATACTTGGTGTGGTCCCATCCACTTTCCTTCCATTTTTCCTGCACGGGTTGTCCTGAAAAAGTCTTTATATATATATAATCCCCGAGCTTAAAGGGGTGGATTGGTTGATCCAACCCTCTAGCCCTGGTCCCTAAAACAAATGTATGTACTTTATTTAATTGTTTCTGAAGTTCAGTTATATAAGCATATAAATATTCTGATCCTAACTGCGTTAGGTCCTCTCCACTAAATAGAAATTGCTATGGCCTTCCATATAAGATTTTGAAGGGACTCAAATTTCCTTTTATTCTAGGTTTAACTCTAATTCCAAGTAATGCTAAAGGGAGGGATTGAGGCCATGACAAATTAGCTTCTTATCCAATTTTAGCTATTTATTGTTTAATTAAATGGTTCATTTTTTCTACCTGTCCACTTGCCTGTGGTCTATAAGGAGTATGCAGTTGCCAATCTATCTTTAGAATCTTACTTATCTGGTCTACCACTTGTGCACAAAAATGTGAAACTCTATCAGAAGACATTGCTACTAGAATCCCAAAGCATGGTATTATTTCATTTAACAAGACTTTAACCACTTCTCTTGCTTTGGTTGTTCGACAGGGAAAGGCTTCAGGCCTTCCTGAAAACGTGTCAGTCAGAACCAGTAAATAATGATACCCCCCTTTTCTAGGGAGTTCTGAAAAATCAATTTGCCACTGTTGCCCCGAATAATTTCCTTTACCGATTATTCCAAATTTTATTCTATCCTTGGTATTGGGGTTATTGTGTAAGCAAATGCTACATTGTTGAGTTACTTGTTTTATCATATCGTCCCACTAATGTCTGACTCAGGCTCTTATGCAGTGTGCCAGCTCCCCAATGCGTTTTATTGTGTTCTGTAAGAACTATGGGCCATGTCAAACTAGAGGGTATTACTATGGGGTTATCTTTTAAATATACTCATCCATCTGGTTTCATTTTACCTTTCAAATCTTCAATTAATTTTAAGTCTTCTTTTGTATAATTTGGATATAGTTTGGATTTTACCGTCTGGTATCAAAGACAATGCCTTCACCTCAGTTATTTCAGCTGCCTGCTTAGCCTCTGCCAATCGATTTTCCAATTTCAAAATCGGTGTTCCCCTTTTGGTGTCCCTGACAATGCATGATAGCTACCTTTTCTGGTTGTTTTACAGCCTCTAACAATTTTAAAATTTCTTCAGCATACTTTGTGTTTTCACTGAGCGGTCAGCAATCCATGTTCTTTCCAAATTGCTCCATGAGCATGTACCACGCCGAATGTATATTTAGAATCTGTCCAAATATTTACCCTTTTTCCCGCTGCCAGTTCCAATGCTCTCGTGAGAGCAACTATCTCCGCCTTTTGAGCTGATGTTCCAGGGGGTAAAGGCTTAGACTCGATTACCTGCTGAGTAGTTGTTATAGCATATCCAGCTTTACGTTGTCTTTGCGTAACAAAACTGCTCCCATCCGTGAACCAAGTTTCTTCCGCGTCTTCCATGGGCTCCTCCTTAAGGTCTGGTCGGCTGGAATACACAGTCTCTAGAGTTTCTAAACAATCGTGAATCACAGCTTGTGCCGGAGCATCACTAAGAAAAGAGGCTAGATTCACAATATGAATTATCACAATTTCCACGTCGTCCTGTTCTACCAATATTGCTTGATATTTCAAAATCATCAATTCTTGTTTAAGTTGTTTAAAGACTTTTTGTGCTTCTCCAGTCCAGACTAACTTTGACTGGTTAATCTTTATCAATTCACATAGAGGCTTTACCAATAGTCCATAATTATAAATCCAAAGGCGACACCAACCTGTCATTCCTAAAAAGCTTTGTAGCTCCTTTACCATTTGAGGTTCTGGAGTCCGGCAAATGACTTCCTTATGTTCAGTTCCTAGTTCTCGTTGTCCTTCCGAAATGTCAAATCCCAGATAGGTCACACTTTGTTGAGCCAGCTGGACTTTCTGTCAAGAGACTTGATATCCATTTAAACCCAGAAAATTAAGACGACTTATAGTCCATTGAATACAACTCCCTTTAGTCTCGGTAGCTATTAAGAGATCATCTACATATTGTAACAAAGCACCTTCAGTGTCCG
Source organism: Aythya ferina (assembly GCF_964211825.1). Lineage (NCBI taxonomy): Eukaryota > Metazoa > Chordata > Aves > Anseriformes > Anatidae > Aythya > Aythya ferina. The sequence continues at coordinate 32,876 of NW_028181401.1, read as the reverse complement.
GAGGTATCCATGTTTCGAGTTCCCTTGCTAATTGGTTTCCAAAAATAGTGGGGCTATTCTTGAATCCTTGAGGTAGTAATGTCCACGTAAGCTGCGTCTTTCTGCCTGAATCGGGATTTTCCCATTCAAAGGCGAATAGGTTTTGGCTTTCTGTGGCTAAGCCTAGGCAGAAGAAGGCATCTTTTAAATCCAGTACGGTAAACCAGACTTGACTATTCTTTAATTTAGTCAGCAAAGTATAAGGGTTTGCCACTACTGGATGTATATCCTCAGTGATTTTATTTATGGCCCTCAAATCCTGAACTAGCCTATAGCTTTTTCATCTGCCTTTTTAATTGGCAATATGGGTGCATTGGATTCTGATTCGCATTCAATCAATAATCCATACTGTAAAAATTGATCAATTATCTCTTTAATTCCTTTCCTATCTTCTATCCTCAAAGGATATTACTTAACCTTAACGGGTTTCTCTCCTGGCTTTAATTTAATAATTATTAAGGTCACATTTTTAGCTCTTCCAGGGACTTCGGTAGCCCAAACTCCTGGACATACTTGATCTGTGATCTCTAAAGGTATTTCACTTTTAGGGTCAGTTTGTATTAGTGCCAAGCTTAACACATTTATTAGTTGTTCTTCTCCTGTTCTTAATTCCATTTTCCCTTTTTCAAAGACAATTTCTGCTCCTACTTGCTCTAATAAATCTCTACCTAAGAGTGCCCATGAGGAGCTAGGCATAGATAAAAATCTGTGTATGCCCCATTGTTTCCCTAATTTGTACTTCAAAGGTTCACAAAAATAAACCTTTTCGGTTACACCTTGTCCTGGTTTCAGTTAGAACAGAGTTAATTTTCTTCCTAGTAGCTGGGAGAATGCTATGTTTTGGCTTAGGATGAGAAGAGTGCTGATAACACCCCGATGTTTCAATTGTTGCAGAGCAATGCTTATAGCAAGCCAAGGACATCTCAGCTTCTTGCTCTGTCCTGCCAACAGGCAGGCTGGGGGTGCAGTAAGAGCTGGGAGGGGACAGACCCAGGACAGGTGACCCAAACTAGCCAAAGGGGTATTCCATAGCATCTGACGTCAGGCTAAACAATACATAGGGGTGGCTAGCCAGGGGGAGGGGGCCGGACTGCTCGGGGTTAGGCTGGGCATCGGTCAGCGGGTGGTGAGCAATTGCATTGTGCATCACTTGTTTGTACACATTATTAGTAGTGGTACTATTATCATCATTGTATTATTATTATTGTTATTGTTATTATTATTATTATTATTATTATTATTATTATTATTAATTATTATTATTATTATTTTGTCTTATTAAACTGTCTTTATCTCAACTCACAGGCTTCACTTTCCATTTCTCTCCCCCGTCCCAGAGAGGGAGGGGGAGGGGGAGCGAACAGCTGCATGGTGTTTAGCTGCCGGCCGGGTTAAACCATGACACACCTTTTACCCTAACATAATAATTCTGTGAAGGCATTAATGCTTGATTTAGAACTGAATACGTTGCCCCATAGCAATAAGAAATTTCACTTCCATTCCTCCCCTAGCTTCATTATAACCAGTGGAGGATCCGCTAGGGTAGATTCCCCAGGTCCCCGTTATTCCTGTTGAAATCAGGGGTTGATTACCCTAGGAAAAGGCTAGTCAATTTGTCCTCCAAAGCCAGGTCCAAACCGTTTTGTTTTATTTATTTATTTATTTATTTATTTATTTATTTATTTTCATTACATTTCAGAGTTAGTCCAAAAATTCCATAGGGCTTTCTTTTAGACCTTGTTGGAAGCATATTCTCAATTCCCAATTCATCCAGGTTTTAGTATTTACTTAACCGTTCATGATTTTCAGGATGATTCGGGTCTTAGTGGGGGTCGGTCAGGGGAATGCAATTGTCCACAGTTCCCTGAACGGTCCCATCAGCAATCTCAGCTCACACATGAACTCAGGTTGTTTTAAGAGTGTACCTCTTTTCTGTTTCTGTGACAACTCTCTCGGACCGATCATGGTCCCTTTGCCCTAAAGGGCTAACACCCATGATTTTAAGATCTCTGCCTCGGGCAGAGGCAGAACTATTAACATTCCTACATCCTCTTTCCCTGCTCATTCAACTTCAAACACCTTTAACACTTTCAACAACCCTTTTAACACTTCCTTTATCTTTCTCCAGCCTGTACTTCTCTAATGCCAACATCAAAGGTTCAGTCAGGGGCCAACTTAATTCCCTACCTTTTCCCACCAAGATGCTGAAACATCAGTATACAACATTTCATCCTGTTCTGCTTCTCAAAAAACAACATTAACTGTAGCAAAATATTATAGTTTAAAGTTCCATTTAGGGGCCACTTTTCTCCACATTCCAGCTTATAAAGCGGCCACCACTGATTACGATATTTTATCAATGTTTTCCTGTTCACACTTCCACCGGCAGATCCTCCAATATCCTTCCAGTGACTTAAAACACATCCTAACACACTTTTCTTTAAAATTTCACTGCTTGTTTGCCCCCCCAGTTTCCGGTTTACACTTTCAGAATACACATGTTACTTACAAAAGCGTATCACAAAACGTATCACTCACAAAAATACGGGCACGCAATATCTTTCAGTAGCGATGCCACAAAACTACTATTACCAGCAATATTGCCAAAATCACAGTAACAATAGTCAGAGTCAAATTCCACATGCGATAAGTCAGAAAACCGAACTGTGTAACACCGTAACGATATCTTTCTTATAACAATGCCACGAACCTACTATTACCACCAGGAAAATAGCCAAAATCGCAGTAACAATAACCAGAGTTAAATACCATACTCCATGAGTCAGAAAACCGAAATAGACAACACAATTCCAGATGGACCTTAAAGCGAGCTCCTTCCTTAAGGTCCCCAAACATGTACTTATGGTGATAACCACAAAGTATATACCAAACACTGCCTCGCAGAAGATCACCTTCTGACTTACAGACAGTTCCAGATGACCGGTCTACCAGAAAACCAAACCAGAATAAAGAATATACTCACTTACAATGATGGGGTCCTTGTCTGCCTCCGCAGTGATCCGGTGAGTCGAGGAGTCCCTCCGGGAAATCCCGGGGGTACCCTAGGGAGTCCTGTTCCCAGCAGGTCCTGCAGTCCGGCAGAGAGGTTGTCCCATCTGGGTCGCCAAATTGATTCAAAGATCGAAGCCGAAATTCCTTTAAGTGGTATATTCTTTATTGCAGCGCTGGATGCACGGGGGATCTCTCCACCTATCGTGCATACCCAAAGCAGAAAGCAGTCTTGAATTTATACAATCAATCTATCAATATTCTACAAGCACCTATACATATGCATTACCTATCCCCGCCTTCCCTCGCTTCTCATGCTAATTAGCCTTTTGGCACCTTGCGCCTGCGCAGAGCCTTCCAAGAATTGTGGGCAGGGGTCTTTGGGACGTGGGCAGGGGTCTTTGGGAGGAAGACCCCGAGTCTTCCTCACAGTGTACTTTTCACCTTTGGTCAGGAATCTGCTGAATTGGCATGTTTCTTAATTGCAAGAGCTGGTTGTTGCCAATTCTCCCGTTTGTTGTATCTTTATAATGAATTCCAATGTCCAGTTTCGAGATTTATAGTCCTTACATTCGTTTCTCTGTCCGCCTGCCGCTTCCTTATCATGAGTTCCAGTGTCTTGTTTCGAGATATACAGTCCTTGTCTGGGGATTGTCCTTGCCTCCCCAATACCTCCTTAATCAATCCCCCCTTTTCTTTTCCCATGCAAATTCTTTTGCATCAGATACTTTCTTTATTTACAGTAACACAACAAAGCAGGCATCTAAACAACATGCACACAAATATTCCTAACACTACTAATACGATTAGAGCAATGAATACTTGTTTCAACCATTGGAAATTGGGCAACCAGGAGGTTAACTTAGTCCATAGTTCACTAAAACTCCATGAAAGATCATCTTTACTGATCTCATGTAGGATCCTGGTCTGCTTCCATATTTCTTCCAGGTCGGTAGAGATCCTTCCACTCTGATCTACATACATACAACAACTTGTGTTTATTACTGTACAGACTCCCCCTTGAGTGGCCAGTAACAAGTCTAGGGCCATCCGATTTTGGAATACTACCTGTGATAAACTAGATATCTCTTCTTGTTGAGCCTTTATAGCATCCAGAATTTTGTTTTCTAACTTCTCTATAATTGCAGAAATATTAACTATTGCCTTTTCCAATTCACTCACTCCTAACCATGGGACAAACCATCGCACAAAACTATGAAAAGGGGTGTGTCTCTCTACCAATGGATTGTTAATTTTTCATCTGATTCTCCGGATATGATTTCTCAAGTAACCTCGAGGCACTACATCATGTACTGTCATATTGGGGACTACCGCTCCAAGAGTGCAAGTTCCCTTCCAATTCTCAGGCAAGACCTTACGGGCTGTATCATTGCATAGCCAATACCACCCTTTTCCTTCTGGAACCGTCCAGCTGGTTGAATTTGCCCAGCCGCTAGTCGTACTAATATCAATTGTTCAATTACAAGATGTCTGATTTCCCACATAAGTAGTATCCGTATTCATACAATGCTGTTTTCCTATACCCTTAGGCAGGTTACACCTTTGTACACACACATAATAGGATTCTAACGGCAAGAAGCTACTCACTTCTAGTTCCAAAACTGCTTAATATTTTCGACCCCAAGATGTGTTTTCCCACAAATTAGTCCAAGATAAGTTTGCAGGCAAGGGAATCCCAATTAACGATACACCCTTATTCCCATGCTGTGGCAGATGGGTGCATACCCAACAGTTCGTCTTATTAGTTACTTGAGAAATTGTTTGTATTAAGGTCAGGTGTAAGTTCTCATCCCAAGTTGCCCACCCCAAATCCGAGAACCGCACCCCTGCAATCATTAGGATCTGGAAAACCGTAATTTTGTTGGTCCAATTGGAGTGGTGGTCCATATCCTCGCCGGGGCCTTCTTCACCCTTGAATTGTGGATCCAAGCTGCTTGCTTCTTAATCTTAATGGCGGTGTGTGTTGTCAGTAATACTTGGTGTGGTCCCATCCACTTTCCTTCCATTTTTCCTGCACGGGTTGTCCTGAAAAAGTCTTTATATATATATAATCCCCGAGCTTAAAGGGGTGGATTGGTTGATCCAACCCTCTAGCCCTGGTCCCTAAAACAAATGTATGTACTTTATTTAATTGTTTCTGAAGTTCAGTTATATAAGCATATAAATATTCTGATCCTAACTGCGTTAGGTCCTCTCCACTAAATAGAAATTGCTATGGCCTTCCATATAAGATTTTGAAGGGACTCAAATTTCCTTTTATTCTAGGTTTAACTCTAATTCCAAGTAATGCTAAAGGGAGGGATTGAGGCCATGACAAATTAGCTTCTTATCCAATTTTAGCTATTTATTGTTTAATTAAATGGTTCATTTTTTCTACCTGTCCACTTGCCTGTGGTCTATAAGGAGTATGCAGTTGCCAATCTATCTTTAGAATCTTACTTATCTGGTCTACCACTTGTGCACAAAAATGTGAAACTCTATCAGAAGACATTGCTACTAGAATCCCAAAGCATGGTATTATTTCATTTAACAAGACTTTAACCACTTCTCTTGCTTTGGTTGTTCGACAGGGAAAGGCTTCAGGCCTTCCTGAAAACGTGTCAGTCAGAACCAGTAAATAATGATACCCCCCTTTTCTAGGGAGTTCTGAAAAATCAATTTGCCACTGTTGCCCCGAATAATTTCCTTTACCGATTATTCCAAATTTTATTCTATCCTTGGTATTGGGGTTATTGTGTAAGCAAATGCTACATTGTTGAGTTACTTGTTTTATCATATCGTCCCACTAATGTCTGACTCAGGCTCTTATGCAGTGTGCCAGCTCCCCAATGCGTTTTATTGTGTTCTGTAAGAACTATGGGCCATGTCAAACTAGAGGGTATTACTATGGGGTTATCTTTTAAATATACTCATCCATCTGGTTTCATTTTACCTTTCAAATCTTCAATTAATTTTAAGTCTTCTTTTGTATAATTTGGATATAGTTTGGATTTTACCGTCTGGTATCAAAGACAATGCCTTCACCTCAGTTATTTCAGCTGCCTGCTTAGCCTCTGCCAATCGATTTTCCAATTTCAAAATCGGTGTTCCCCTTTTGGTGTCCCTGACAATGCATGATAGCTACCTTTTCTGGTTGTTTTACAGCCTCTAACAATTTTAAAATTTCTTCAGCATACTTTGTGTTTTCACTGAGCGGTCAGCAATCCATGTTCTTTCCAAATTGCTCCATGAGCATGTACCACGCCGAATGTATATTTAGAATCTGTCCAAATATTTACCCTTTTTCCCGCTGCCAGTTCCAATGCTCTCGTGAGAGCAACTATCTCCGCCTTTTGAGCTGATGTTCCAGGGGGTAAAGGCTTAGACTCGATTACCTGCTGAGTAGTTGTTATAGCATATCCAGCTTTACGTTGTCTTTGCGTAACAAAACTGCTCCCATCCGTGAACCAAGTTTCTTCCGCGTCTTCCATGGGCTCCTCCTTAAGGTCTGGTCGGCTGGAATACACAGTCTCTAGAGTTTCTAAACAATCGTGAATCACAGCTTGTGCCGGAGCATCACTAAGAAAAGAGGCTAGATTCACAATATGAATTATCACAATTTCCACGTCGTCCTGTTCTACCAATATTGCTTGATATTTCAAAATCATCAATTCTTGTTTAAGTTGTTTAAAGACTTTTTGTGCTTCTCCAGTCCAGACTAACTTTGACTGGTTAATCTTTATCAATTCACATAGAGGCTTTACCAATAGTCCATAATTATAAATCCAAAGGCGACACCAACCTGTCATTCCTAAAAAGCTTTGTAGCTCCTTTACCATTTGAGGTTCTGGAGTCCGGCAAATGACTTCCTTATGTTCAGTTCCTAGTTCTCGTCCTTCCGAAATGTCAAATCCCAGATAGGTCACACTTTGTTGAGCCAGCTGGACTTTCTGTCAAGAGACTTGATATCCATTTAAACCCAGAAAATTAAGACGACTTATAGTCCATTGAATACAACTCCCTTTAGTCTCGGTAGCTATTAAGAGATCATCTACATATTGTAACAAAGCACCTTCAGTGTCCGGAGGTATCCATGTTTCGAGTTCCCTTGCTAATTGGTTTCCAAAAATAGTGGGGCTATTCTTGAATCCTTGAGGTAGTAATGTCCACGTAAGCTGCGTCTTTCTGCCTGAATCGGGATTTTCCCATTCAAAGGCGAATAGGTTTTGGCTTTCTGTGGCTAAGCCTAGGCAGAAGAAGGCATCTTTTAAATCCAGTACGGTAAACCAGACTTGACTATTCTTTAATTTAGTCAGCAAAGTATAAGGGTTTGCCACTACTGGATGTATATCCTCAGTGATTTTATTTATGGCCCTCAAATCCTGAACTAGCCTATAGCTTTTTCATCTGCCTTTTTAATTGGCAATATGGGTGCATTGGATTCTGATTCGCATTCAATCAATAATCCATACTGTAAAAATTGATCAATTATCTCTTTAATTCCTTTCCTATCTTCTATCCTCAAAGGATATTACTTAACCTTAACGGGTTTCTCTCCTGGCTTTAATTTAATAATTATTAAGGTCACATTTTTAGCTCTTCCAGGGACTTCGGTAGCCCAAACTCCTGGACATACTTGATCTGTGATCTCTAAAGGTATTTCACTTTTAGGGTCAGTTTGTATTAGTGCCAAGCTTAACACATTTATTAGTTGTTCTTCTCCTGTTCTTAATTCCATTTTCCCTTTTTCAAAGACAATTTCTGCTCCTACTTGCTCTAATAAATCTCTACCTAAGAGTGCCCATGAGGAGCTAGGCATAGATAAAAATCTGTGTATGCCCCATTGTTTCCCTAATTTGTACTTCAAAGGTTCACAAAAATAAGCCTTTTCGGTTACACCTTGTCCTGGTTTCAGTTAGAACAGAGTTAATTTTCTTCCTAGTAGCTGGGAGAATGCTATGTTTTGGCTTAGGATGAGAAGAGTGCTGATAACACCCCGATGTTTCAATTGTTGCAGAGCAATGCTTATAGCAAGCCAAGGACATCTCAGCTTCTTGCTCTGTCCTGCCAACAGGCAGGCTGGGGGTGCAGTAAGAGCTGGGAGGGGACAGACCCAGGACAGGTGACCCAAACTAGCCAAAGGGGTATTCCATAGCATCTGACGTCAGGCTAAACAATACATAGGGGTGGCTAGCCAGGGGGAGGGGGCCGGACTGCTCGGGGTTAGGCTGGGCATCGGTCAGCGGGTGGTGAGCAATTGCATTGTGCATCACTTGTTTGTACACATTATTAGTAGTGGTACTATTATCATCATTGTATTATTATTATTGTTATTATTATTATTATTATTATTAATTATTATTATTATTATTATTATTATTTTGTCTTATTAAACTGTCTTTATCTCAACTCACAGGCTTCACTTTCCATTTCTCTCCCCCGTCCCAGAGAGGGAGGGGGAGGGGGAGCGAACAGCTGCGTGGTGTTTAGCTGCCGGCCGGGTTAAACCATGACACACCTTTTACCCTAACATAATAATTCTGTGAAGGCATTAATGCTTGATTTAGAACTGAATACGTTGCCCCATAGCAATAAGAAATTTCACTTCCATTCCTCCCCTAGCTTCATTATAACCAGTGGAGGATCCGCTAGGGTAGATTCCCCAGGTCCCCGTTATTCCTGTTGAAATCAGGGGTTGATTACCCTAGGAAAAGGCTAGTCAATTTGTCCTCCAAAGCCAGGTCCAAACCGTTTTGTTTTATTTATTTATTTATTTATTTATTTATTTATTTATTTTCATTACATTTCAGAGTTGGTCCAAAAATTCCATAGGGCTTTCTTTTAGACCTTGTTGGAAGCATATTCTCAATTCCCAATTCATCCAGGTTTTAGTATTTACTTAACCGTTCATGATTTTCAGGATGATTCGGGTCTTAGTGGGGGTCGGTCAGGGGAATGCAATTGTCCACAGTTCCCTGAACGGTCCCATCAGCAATCTGAGCTCGCACATGAACTCAGGTTGTTTTAAGAGTGTACCTCTTTTCTGTTTCTGTGACAACTCTCTCGGACCGATCATGGTCCCTTTGCCCTAAAGGGCTAACACCCATGATTTTAAGATCTCTGCCTCGGGCAGAGGCAGAACTATTAACATTCCTACATCCTCTTTCCCTGCTCATTCAACTTCAAACACCTTTAACACTTTCAACAACCCTTTTAACACTTCCTTTATCTTTCTCCAGCCTGTACTTCTCTAATGCCAACATCAAAGGTTCAGTCAGGGGCCAACTTAATTCCCTACCTTTTCCCACCAAGATGCTGAAACATCAGTATACAACATTTCATCCTGTTCTGCTTCTCAAAAAACAACATTAACTGTAGCAAAATATTATAGTTTAAAGTTCCATTTAGGGGCCACTTTTCTCCACATTCCAGCTTATAAAGCGGCCACCACTGATTACGATATTTTATCAATGTTTTCCTGTTCACACTTCCACCGGCAGATCCTCCAATATCCTTCCAGTGACTTAAAACACATCCTAACACACTTTTCTTTAAAATTTCACTGCTTGTTTGCCCCCCCAGTTTCCAGTTTACACTTTCAGAATACACATGTTACTTACAAAAGCGTATCACAAAACGTATCACTCACAAAAATACGGGCACGCAATATCTTTCAGTAGCGATGCCACAAAACTACTATTACCAGCAATATTGCCAAAATCACAGTAACAATAGTCAGAGTCAAATTCCACATGCGAGAAGTCAGAAAACCGAACTGTGTAACACCGTAACGATATCTTTCTTATAACAATGCCACGAACCTACTATTACCACCAGGAAAATAGCCAAAATCGCAGTAACAATAACCAGAGTTAAATACCATACTCCATGAGTCAGAAAACCGAAATAGACAACACAATTCCAGATGGACCTTAAAGCGAGCTCCTTCCTTAAGGTCCCCAAACATGTACTTATGGTGATAACCACAAAGTATATACCAAACACTGCCTCGCAGAAGATCACCTTCTGACTTACAGACAGTTCCAGATGACCGGTCTACCAGAAAACCAAACCAGAATAAAGAATATACTCACTTACAATGATGGGGTCCTTGTCTGCCTCCGCAGTGATCCGGTGAGTCGAGGCGTCCCTCCGGGAAATCCCGGGGGTACCCTAGGGAGTCCTGTTCCCAGCAGGTCCTGCAGTCCGGCAGAGAGGTTGTCCCATCTGGGTCGCCAAATTGATTCAAAGATCGAAGCCGAAATTCCTTTAAGTGGTATATTCTTTATTGCAGCGCTGGATGCACGGGGGATCTCTCCACCTATCGTGCATACCCAAAGCAGAAAGCAGTCTTGAATTTATACAATCAATCTATCAATATTCTACAAGCACCTATACATATGCATTACCTATCCCCGCCTTCCCTCGCTTCTCATGCTAATTAGCCTTTTGGCACCTTGCGCCTGCGCAGAGCCTTCCAAGAATTGTGGGCAGGGGTCTTTGGGACGTGGGCAGGGGTCTTTGGGAGGAAGACCCCGAGTCTTCCTCACAGTGTACTTTTCACCTTTGGTCAGGAATCTGCTGAATTGGCATGTTTCTTAATTGCAAGAGCTGGTTGTTGCCAATTCTCCCGTTTGTTGTATCTTTATAATGAATTCCAATGTCCAGTTTCGAGATTTATAGTCCTTACATTCGTTTCTCTGTCCGCCTGCCGCTTCCTTATCATGAGTTCCAGTGTCTTGTTTCGAGATATACAGTCCTTGTCTGGGGATTGTCCTTGCCTCCCCAATACCTCCTTAATCAATCCCCCCTTTTCTTTTCCCATGCAAATTCTTTTGCATCAGATACTTTCTTTATTTACAGTAACACAACAAAGCAGGCATCTAAACAACATGCACACAAATATTCCTAACACTACTAATACGATTAGAGCAATGAATACTTGTTTCAACCATTGGAAATTGGGCAACCAGGAGGTTAACTTAGTCCATAGTTCACTAAAACTCCATGAAAGATCATCTTTACTGATCTCATGTAGGATCCTGGTCTGCTTCCATATTTCTTCCAGGTCGGTAGAGATCCTTCCACTCTGATCTACATACATACAACAACTTGTGTTTATTACTGTACAGACTCCCCCTTGAGTGGCCAGTAACAAGTCTAGGGCCATCCGATTTTGGAATACTACCTGTGATAAACTAGATATCTCTTCTTGTTGAGCCTTTATAGCATCCAGAATTTTGTTTTCTAACTTCTCTATAATTGCAGAAATATTAACTATTGCCTTTTCCAATTCACTCACTCCTAACCATGGGATAAACCATCGCACAAAACTATGAAAAGGGGTGTGTCTCTCTACCAATGGATTGTTAATTTTTCATCTGATTCTCCGGATATGATTTCTCAAGTAACCTCGAGGCACTACATCATGTACTGTCATATTGGGGACTACCGCTCCAAGAGTGCAAGTTCCCTTCCAATTCTCAGGCAAGACCTTACGGGCTGTATCATTGCATAGCCAATACCACCCTTTTCCTTCTGGAACCGTCCAGCTGGTTGAATTTGCCCAGCCGCTAGTCGTACTAATATCAATTGTTCAATTACAAGATGTCTGATTTCCCACATAAGTAGTATCCGTATTCATACAATGCTGTTTTCCTATACCCTTAGGCGGGTTACACCTTTGTACACACACATAATAGGATTCTAACGGCAAGAAGCTACTCACTTCTAGTTCCAAAACTGCTTAATATTTTCGACCCCAAGATGTGTTTTCCCACAAATTAGTCCAAGATAAGTTTGCAGGCAAGGGAATCCCAATTAACGATACACCCTTATTCCCATGCTGTGGCAGATGGGTGCATACCCAACAGTTCGTCTTATTAGTTACTTGAGAAATTGTTTGTATTAAGGTCAGGTGTAAGTTCTCATCCCAAGTTGCCCACCCCAAATCCGAGAACCGCACCCCTGCAATCATTAGGATCTGGAAAACCGTAATTTTGTTGGTCCAATTGGAGTGGTGGTCCATATCCTCGCCGGGGCCTTCTTCACCCTTGAATTGTGGATCCAAGCTGCTTGCTTCTTAATCTTAATGGCGGTGTGTGTTGTCAGTAATACTTGGTGTGGTCCCATCCACTTTCCTTCCATTTTTCCTGCACGGGTTGTCCTGAAAAAGTCTTTATATATATATAATCCCCGAGCTTAAAGGGGTGGATTGGTTGATCCAACCCTCTAGCCCTGGTCCCTAAAACAAATGTATGTACTTTATTTAATTGTTTCTGAAGTTCAGTTATATAAGCATATAAATATTCTGATCCTAACTGCGTTAGGTCCTCTCCACTAAATAGAAATTGCTATGGCCTTCCATATAAGATTTTGAAGGGACTCAAATTTCCTTTTATTCTAGGTTTAACTCTAATTCCAAGTAATGCTAAAGGGAGGGATTGAGGCCATGACAAATTAGCTTCTTATCCAATTTTAGCTATTTATTGTTTAATTAAATGGTTCATTTTTTCTACCTGTCCACTTGCCTGTGGTCTATAAGGAGTATGCAGTTGCCAATCTATCTTTAGAATCTTACTTATCTGGTCTACCACTTGTGCACAAAAATGTGAAACTCTATCAGAAGACATTGCTACTAGAATCCCAAAGCATGGTATTATTTCATTTAACAAGACTTTAACCACTTCTCTTGCTTTGGTTGTTCGACAGGGAAAGGCTTCAGGCCTTCCTGAAAACGTGTCAGTCAGAACCAGTAAATAATGATACCCCCCTTTTCTAGGGAGTTCTGAAAAATCAATTTGCCACTGTTGCCCCGAATAATTTCCTTTACCGATTATTCCAAATTTTATTCTATCCTTGGTATTGGGGTTATTGTGTAAGCAAATGCTACATTGTTGAGTTACTTGTTTTATCATATCGTCCCACTAATGTCTGACTCAGGCTCTTATGCAGTGTGCCAGCTCCCCAATGCGTTTTATTGTGTTCTGTAAGAACTATGGGCCATGTCAAACTAGAGGGTATTACTATGGGGTTATCTTTTAAATATACTCATCCATCTGGTTTCATTTTACCTTTCAAATCTTCAATTAATTTTAAGTCTTCTTTTGTATAATTGGATATAGTTTGGATTTTACCGTCTGGTATCAAAGACAATGCCTTCACCTCAGTTATTTCAGCTGCCTGCTTAGCCTCTGCCAATCGATTTTCCAATTTCAAAATCGGTGTTCCCCTTTTGGTGTCCCTGACAATGCATGATAGCTACCTTTTCTGGTTGTTTTACAGCCTCTAACAATTTTAAAATTTCTTCAGCATACTTTGTGTTTTCACTGAGCGGTCAGCAATCCATGTTCTTTCCAAATTGCTCCATGAGCATGTACCACGCCGAATGTATATTTAGAATCTGTCCAAATATTTACCCTTTTTCCCGCTGCCAGTTCCAATGCTCTCGTGAGAGCAACTATCTCCGCCTTTTGAGCTGATGTTCCAGGGGGTAAAGGCTTAGACTCGATTACCTGCTGAGTAGTTGTTATAGCATATCCAGCTTTACGTTGTCTTTGCGTAACAAAACTGCTCCCATCCGTGAACCAAGTTTCTTCCGCGTCTTCCATGGGCTCCTCCTTAAGGTCTGGTCGGCTGGAATACACAGTCTCTAGAGTTTCTAAACAATCGTGAATCACAGCTTGTGCCGGAGCATCACTAAGAAAAGAGGCTAGATTCACAATATGAATTATCACAATTTCCACGTCGTCCTGTTCTACCAATATTGCTTGATATTTCAAAATCATCAATTCTTGTTTAAGTTGTTTAAAGACTTTTTGTGCTTCTCCAGTCCAGACTAACTTTGACTGGTTAATCTTTATCAATTCACATAGAGGCTTTACCAATAGTCCATAATTATAAATCCAAAGGCGACACCAACCTGTCATTCCTAAAAAGCTTTGTAGCTCCTTTACCATTTGAGGTTCTGGAGTCCGGCAAATGACTTCCTTATGTTCAGTTCCTAGTTCTCGTTGTCCTTCCGAAATGTCAAATCCCAGATAGGTCACACTTTGTTGAGCCAGCTGGACTTTCTGTCAAGAGACTTGATATCCATTTAAACCCAGAAAATTAAGACGACTTATAGTCCATTGAATCCAACTCCCTTTAGTCTCGGTAGCTATTAAGAGATCATCTACATATTGTAACAAAGCACCTTCAGTGTCCGGAGGTATCCATGTTTCGAGTTCCCTTGCTAATTGGTTTCCAAAAATAGTGGGGCTATTCTTGAATCCTTGAGGTAGTAATGTCCACGTAAGCTGCGTCTTTCTGCCTGAATCGGGATTTTCCCATTCAAAGGCGAATAGGTTTTGGCTTTCTGTGGCTAAGCCTAGGCAGAAGAAGGCATCTTTTAAATCCAGTACGGTAAACCAGACTTGACTATTCTTTAATTTAGTCAGCAAAGTATAAGGGTTTGCCACTACTGGATGTATATCCTCAGTGATTTTATTTATGGCCCTCAAATCCTGAACTAGCCTATAGCTTTTTCATCTGCCTTTTTAATTGGCAATATGGGTGCATTGGATTCTGATTCGCATTCAATCAATAATCCATACTGTAAAAATTGATCAATTATCTCTTTAATTCCTTTCCTATCTTCTATCCTCAAAGGATATTACTTAACCTTAACGGGTTTCTCTCCTGGCTTTAATTTAATAATTATTAAGGTCACATTTTTAGCTCTTCCAGGGACTTCGGTAGCCCAAACTCCTGGACATACTTGATCTGTGATCTCTAAAGGTATTTCACTTTTAGGGTCAGTTTGTATTAGTGCCAAGCTTAACACATTTATTAGTTGTTCTTCTCCTGTTCTTAATTCCATTTTCCCTTTTTCAAAGACAATTTCTGCTCCTACTTGCTCTAATAAATCTCTACCTAAGAGTGCCCATGAGGAGCTAGGCATAGATAAAAATCTGTGTATGCCCCATTGTTTCCCTAATTTGTACTTCAAAGGTTCACAAAAATAAGCCTTTTCGGTTACACCTTGTCCTGGTTTCAGTTAGAACAGAGTTAATTTTCTTCCTAGTAGCTGGGAGAATGCTATGTTTTGGCTTAGGATGAGAAGAGTGCTGATAACACCCCGATGTTTCAATTGTTGCAGAGCAATGCTTATAGCAAGCCAAGGACATCTCAGCTTCTTGCTCTGTCCTGCCAACAGGCAGGCTGGGGGTGCAGTAAGAGCTGGGAGGGGACAGACCCAGGACAGGTGACCCAAACTAGCCAAAGGGGTATTCCATAGCATCTGACGTCAGGCTAAACAATACATAGGGGTGGCTAGCCAGGGGGAGGGGGCCGGACTGCTCGGGGTTAGGCTGGGCATCGGTCAGCGGGTGGTGAGCAATTGCATTGTGCATCACTTGTTTGTACACATTATTAGTAGTGGTACTATTATCATCATTGTATTATTATTATTGTTATTATTATTATTATTATTATTAATTATTATTATTATTATTATTATTATTTTGTCTTATTAAACTGTCTTTATCTCAACTCACAGGCTTCACTTTCCATTTCTCTCCCCCGTCCCAGAGAGGGAGGGGGAGGGGGAGCGAACAGCTGCGTGGTGTTTAGCTGCCGGCCGGGTTAAACCATGACACACCTTTTACCCTAACATAATAATTCTGTGAAGGCATTAATGCTTGATTTAGAACTGAATACGTTGCCCCATAGCAATAAGAAATTTCACTTCCATTCCTCCCCTAGCTTCATTATAACCAGTGGAGGATCCGCTAGGGTAGATTCCCCAGGTCCCCGTTATTCCTGTTGAAATCAGGGGTTGATTACCCTAGGAAAAGGCTAGTCAATTTGTCCTCCAAAGCCAGGTCCAAACCGTTTTGTTTTATTTATTTATTTATTTATTTATTTATTTATTTATTTATTTTCATTACATTTCAGAGTTGGTCCAAAAATTCCATAGGGCTTTCTTTTAGACCTTGTTGGAAGCATATTCTCAATTCCCAATTCATCCAGGTTTTAGTATTTACTTAACCGTTCATGATTTTCAGGATGATTCGGGTCTTAGTGGGGGTCGGTCAGGGGAATGCAATTGTCCACAGTTCCCTGAACGGTCCCATCAGCAATCTGAGCTCGCACATGAACTCAGGTTGTTTTAAGAGTGTACCTCTTTTCTGTTTCTGTGACAACTCTCTCGGACCGATCATGGTCCCTTTGCCCTAAAGGGCTAACACCCATGATTTTAAGATCTCTGCCTCGGGCAGAGGCAGAACTATTAACATTCCTACATCCTCTTTCCCTGCTCATTCAACTTCAAACACCTTTAACACTTTCAACAACCCTTTTAACACTTCCTTTATCTTTCTCCAGCCTGTACTTCTCTAATGCCAACATCAAAGGTTCAGTCAGGGGCCAACTTAATTCCCTACCTTTTCCCACCAAGATGCTGAAACATCAGTATACAACATTTCATCCTGTTCTGCTTCTCAAAAAACAACATTAACTGTAGCAAAATATTATAGTTTAAAGTTCCATTTAGGGGCCACTTTTCTCCACATTCCAGCTTATAAAGCGGCCACCACTGATTACGATATTTTATCAATGTTTTCCTGTTCACACTTCCACCGGCAGATCCTCCAATATCCTTCCAGTGACTTAAAACACATCCTAACACACTTTTCTTTAAAATTTCACTGCTTGTTTGCCCCCCCAGTTTCCAGTTTACACTTTCAGAATACACATGTTACTTACAAAAGCGTATCACAAAACGTATCACTCACAAAAATACGGGCACGCAATATCTTTCAGTAGCGATGCCACAAAACTACTATTACCAGCAATATTGCCAAAATCACAGTAACAATAGTCAGAGTCAAATTCCACATGCGATAAGTCAGAAAACCGAACTGTGTAACACCGTAACGATATCTTTCTTATAACAATGCCACGAACCTACTATTACCACCAGGAAAATAGCCAAAATCGCAGTAACAATAACCAGAGTTAAATACCATACTCCATGAGTCAGAAAACCGAAATAGACAACACAATTCCAGATGGACCTTAAAGCGAGCTCCTTCCTTAAGGTCCCCAAACATGTACTTATGGTGATAACCACAAAGTATATACCAAACACTGCCTCGCAGAAGATCACCTTCTGACTTACAGACAGTTCCAGATGACCGGTCTACCAGAAAACCAAACCAGAATAAAGAATATACTCACTTACAATGATGGGGTCCTTGTCTGCCTCCGCAGTGATCCGGTGAGTCGAGGCGTCCCTCCGGGAAATCCCGGGGGTACCCTAGGGAGTCCTGTTCCCAGCAGGTCCTGCAGTCCGGCAGAGAGGTTGTCCCATCTGGGTCGCCAAATTGATTCAAAGATCGAAGCCGAAATTCCTTTAAGTGGTATATTCTTTATTGCAGCGCTGGATGCACGGGGGATCTCTCCACCTATCGTGCATACCCAAAGCAGAAAGCAGTCTTGAATTTATACAATCAATCTATCAATATTCTACAAGCACCTATACATATGCATTACCTATCCCCGCCTTCCCTCGCTTCTCATGCTAATTAGCCTTTTGGCACCTTGCGCCTGCGCAGAGCCTTCCAAGAATTGTGGGCAGGGGTCTTTGGGACGTGGGCAGGGGTCTTTGGGAGGAAGACCCCGAGTCTTCCTCACAGTGTACTTTTCACCTTTGGTCAGGAATCTGCTGAATTGGCATGTTTCTTAATTGCAAGAGCTGGTTGTTGCCAATTCTCCCGTTTGTTGTATCTTTATAATGAATTCCAATGTCCAGTTTCGAGATTTATAGTCCTTACATTCGTTTCTCTGTCCGCCTGCCGCTTCCTTATCATGAGTTCCAGTGTCTTGTTTCGAGATATACAGTCCTTGTCTGGGGATTGTCCTTGCCTCCCCAATACCTCCTTAATCAATCCCCCCTTTTCTTTTCCCATGCAAATTCTTTTGCATCAGATACTTTCTTTATTTACAGTAACACAACAAAGCAGGCATCTAAACAACATGCACACAAATATTCCTAACACTACTAATACGATTAGAGCAATGAATACTTGTTTCAACCATTGGAAATTGGGCAACCAGGAGGTTAACTTAGTCCATAGTTCACTAAAACTCCATGAAAGATCATCTTTACTGATCTCATGTAGGATCCTGGTCTGCTTCCATATTTCTTCCAGGTCGGTAGAGATCCTTCCACTCTGATCTACATACATACAACAACTTGTGTTTATTACTGTACAGACTCCCCCTTGAGTGGCCAGTAACAAGTCTAGGGCCATCCGATTTTGGAATACTACCTGTGATAAACTAGATATCTCTTCTTGTTGAGCCTTTATAGCATCCAGAATTTTGTTTTCTAACTTCTCTATAATTGCAGAAATATTAACTATTGCCTTTTCCAATTCACTCACTCCTAACCATGGGATAAACCATCGCACAAAACTATGAAAAGGGGTGTGTCTCTCTACCAATGGATTGTTAATTTTTCATCTGATTCTCCGGATATGATTTCTCAAGTAACCTCGAGGCACTACATCATGTACTGTCATACTGGGGACTACCGCTCCAAGAGTGCAAGTTCCCTTCCAATTCTCAGGCAAGACCTTACGGGCTGTATCATTGCATAGCCAATACCACCCTTTTCCTTCTGGAACCGTCCAGCTGGTTGAATTTGCCCAGCCGCTAGTCGTACTAATATCAATTGTTCAATTACAAGATGTCTGATTTCCCACATAAGTAGTATCCGTATTCATACAATGCTGTTTTCCTATACCCTTAGGCGGGTTACACCTTTGTACACACACATAATAGGATTCTAACGGCAAGAAGCTACTCACTTCTAGTTCCAAAACTGCTTAATATTTTCGACCCCAAGATGTGTTTTCCCACAAATTAGTCCAAGATAAGTTTGCAGGCAAGGGAATCCCAATTAACGATACACCCTTATTCCCATGCTGTGGCAGATGGGTGCATACCCAACAGTTCGTCTTATTAGTTACTTGAGAAATTGTTTGTATTAAGGTCAGGTGTAAGTTCTCATCCCAAGTTGCCCACCCCAAATCCGAGAACCGCACCCCTGCAATCATTAGGATCTGGAAAACCGTAATTTTGTTGGTCCAATTGGAGTGGTGGTCCATATCCTCGCCGGGGCCTTCTTCACCCTTGAATTGTGGATCCAAGCTGCTTGCTTCTTAATCTTAATGGCGGTGTGTGTTGTCAGTAATACTTGGTGTGGTCCCATCCACTTTCCTTCCATTTTTCCTGCACGGGTTGTCCTGAAAAAGTCTTTATATATATATAATCCCCGAGCTTAAAGGGGTGGATTGGTTGATCCAACCCTCTAGCCCTGGTCCCTAAAACAAATGTATGTACTTTATTTAATTGTTTCTGAAGTTCAGTTATATAAGCATATAAATATTCTGATCCTAACTGCGTTAGGTCCTCTCCACTAAATAGAAATTGCTATGGCCTTCCATATAAGATTTTGAAGGGACTCAAATTTCCTTTTATTCTAGGTTTAACTCTAATTCCAAGTAATGCTAAAGGGAGGGATTGAGGCCATGACAAATTAGCTTCTTATCCAATTTTAGCTATTTATTGTTTAATTAAATGGTTCATTTTTTCTACCTGTCCACTTGCCTGTGGTCTATAAGGAGTATGCAGTTGCCAATCTATCTTTAGAATCTTACTTATCTGGTCTACCACTTGTGCACAAAAATGTGAAACTCTATCAGAAGACATTGCTACTAGAATCCCAAAGCATGGTATTATTTCATTTAACAAGACTTTAACCACTTCTCTTGCTTTGGTTGTTCGACAGGGAAAGGCTTCAGGCCTTCCTGAAAACGTGTCAGTCAGAACCAGTAAATAATGATACCCCCCTTTTCTAGGGAGTTCTGAAAAATCAATTTGCCACTGTTGCCCCGAATAATTTCCTTTACCGATTATTCCAAATTTTATTCTATCCTTGGTATTGGGGTTATTGTGTAAGCAAATGCTACATTGTTGAGTTACTTGTTTTATCATATCGTCCCACTAATGTCTGACTCAGGCTCTTATGCAGTGTGCCAGCTCCCCAATGCGTTTTATTGTGTTCTGTAAGAACTATGGGCCATGTCAAACTAGAGGGTATTACTATGGGGTTATCTTTTAAATATACTCATCCATCTGGTTTCATTTTACCTTTCAAATCTTCAATTAATTTTAAGTCTTCTTTTGTATAATTGGATATAGTTTGGATTTTACCGTCTGGTATCAAAGACAATGCCTTCACCTCAGTTATTTCAGCTGCCTGCTTAGCCTCTGCCAATCGATTTTCCAATTTCAAAATCGGTGTTCCCCTTTTGGTGTCCCTGACAATGCATGATAGCTACCTTTTCTGGTTGTTTTACAGCCTCTAACAATTTTAAAATTTCTTCAGCATACTTTGTGTTTTCACTGAGCGGTCAGCAATCCATGTTCTTTCCAAATTGCTCCATGAGCATGTACCACGCCGAATGTATATTTAGAATCTGTCCAAATATTTACCCTTTTTCCCGCTGCCAGTTCCAATGCTCTCGTGAGAGCAACTATCTCCGCCTTTTGAGCTGATGTTCCAGGGGGTAAAGGCTTAGACTCGATTACCTGCTGAGTAGTTGTTATAGCATATCCAGCTTTACGTTGTCTTTGCGTAACAAAACTGCTCCCATCCGTGAACCAAGTTTCTTCCGCGTCTTCCATGGGCTCCTCCTTAAGGTCTGGTCGGCTGGAATACACAGTCTCTAGAGTTTCTAAACAATCGTGAATCACAGCTTGTGCCGGAGCATCACTAAGAAAAGAGGCTAGATTCACAATATGAATTATCACAATTTCCACGTCGTCCTGTTCTACCAATATTGCTTGATATTTCAAAATCATCAATTCTTGTTTAAGTTGTTTAAAGACTTTTTGTGCTTCTCCAGTCCAGACTAACTTTGACTGGTTAATCTTTATCAATTCACATAGAGGCTTTACCAATAGTCCATAATTATAAATCCAAAGGCGACACCAACCTGTCATTCCTAAAAAGCTTTGTAGCTCCTTTACCATTTGAGGTTCTGGAGTCCGGCAAATGACTTCCTTATGTTCAGTTCCTAGTTCTCGTTGTCCTTCCGAAATGTCAAATCCCAGATAGGTCACACTTTGTTGAGCCAGCTGGACTTTCTGTCAAGAGACTTGATATCCATTTAAACCCAGAAAATTAAGACGACTTATAGTCCATTGAATCCAACTCCCTTTAGTCTCGGTAGCTATTAAGAGATCATCTACATATTGTAACAAAGCACCTTCAGTGTCCGGAGGTATCCATGTTTCGAGTTCCCTTGCTAATTGGTTTCCAAAAATAGTGGGGCTATTCTTGAATCCTTGAGGTAGTAATGTCCACGTAAGCTGCGTCTTTCTGCCTGAATCGGGATTTTCCCATTCAAAGGCGAATAGGTTTTGGCTTTCTGTGGCTAAGCCTAGGCAGAAGAAGGCATCTTTTAAATCCAGTACGGTAAACCAGACTTGACTATTCTTTAATTTAGTCAGCAAAGTATAAGGGTTTGCCACTACTGGATGTATATCCTCAGTGATTTTATTTATGGCCCTCAAATCCTGAACTAGCCTATAGCTTTTTCATCTGCCTTTTTAATTGGCAATATGGGTGCATTGGACTCTGATTCACATTCAATCAATAATCCATACTGTAAAAATTGATCAATTATCTCTTTAATTCCTTTCCTATCTTCTATCCTCAAAGGATATTACTTAACCTTAACGGGTTTCTCTCCTGGCTTTAATTTAATAATTATTAAGGTCACATTTTTAGCTCTTCCAGGGACTTCGGTAGCCCAAACTCCTGGACATACTTGATCTGTGATCTCTAAAGGTATTTCACTTTTAGGGTCAGTTTGTATTAGTGCCAAGCTTAACACATTTATTAGTTGTTCTTCTCCTGTTCTTAATTCCATTTTCCCTTTTTCAAAGACAATTTCTGCTCCTACTTGCTCTAATAAATCTCTACCTAAGAGTGCCCATGAGGAGCTAGGCATAGATAAAAATCTGTGTATGCCCCATTGTTTCCCTAATTTGTACTTCAAAGGTTCACAAAAATAAGCCTTTTCGGTTACACCTTGTCCTGGTTTCAGTTAGAACAGAGTTAATTTTCTTCCTAGTAGCTGGGAGAATGCTATGTTTTGGCTTAGGATGAGAAGAGTGCTGATAACACCCCGATGTTTCAATTGTTGCAGAGCAATGCTTATAGCAAGCCAAGGACATCTCAGCTTCTTGCTCTGTCCTGCCAACAGGCAGGCTGGGGGTGCAGTAAGAGCTGGGAGGGGACAGACCCAGGACAGGTGACCCAAACTAGCCAAAGGGGTATTCCATAGCATCTGACGTCAGGCTAAACAATACATAGGGGTGGCTAGCCAGGGGGAGGGGGCCGGACTGCTCGGGGTTAGGCTGGGCATCGGTCAGCGGGTGGTGAGCAATTGCATTGTGCATCACTTGTTTGTACACATTATTAGTAGTGGTACTATTATCATCATTGTATTATTATTATTGTTATTATTATTATTATTATTATTATTATTAATTATTATTATTATTATTATTATTATTATTTTGTCTTATTAAACTGTCTTTATCTCAACTCACAGGCTTCACTTTCCATTTCTCTCCCCCGTCCCAGAGAGGGAGGGGGAGGGGGAGCGAACAGCTGCGTGGTGTTTAGCTGCCGGCCGGGTTAAACCATGACACACCTTTTACCCTAACATAATAATTCTGTGAAGGCATTAATGCTTGATTTAGAACTGAATACGTTGCCCCATAGCAATAAGAAATTTCACTTCCATTCCTCCCCTAGCTTCATTATAACCAGTGGAGGATCCGCTAGGGTAGATTCCCCAGGTCCCCGTTATTCCTGTTGAAATCAGGGGTTGATTACCCTAGGAAAAGGCTAGTCAATTTGTCCTCCAAAGCCAGGTCCAAACCGTTTTGTTTTATTTATTTATTTATTTATTTATTTATTTATTTATTTATTTATTTTCATTACATTTCAGAGTTGGTCCAAAAATTCCATAGGGCTTTCTTTTAGACCTTGTTGGAAGCATATTCTCAATTCCCAATTCATCCAGGTTTTAGTATTTACTTAACCGTTCATGATTTTCAGGATGATTCGGGTCTTAGTGGGGGTCGGTCAGGGGAATGCAATTGTCCACAGTTCCCTGAACGGTCCCATCAGCAATCTGAGCTCGCACATGAACTCAGGTTGTTTTAAGAGTGTACCTCTTTTCTGTTTCTGTGACAACTCTCTCGGACCGATCATGGTCCCTTTGCCCTAAAGGGCTAACACCCATGATTTTAAGATCTCTGCCTCGGGCAGAGGCAGAACTATTAACATTCCTACATTCTCTTTCCCTGCTCATTCAACTTCAAACACCTTTAACACTTTCAACAACCCTTTTAACACTTCCTTTATCTTTCTCCAGCCTGTACTTCTCTAATGCCAACATCAAAGGTTCAGTCAGGGGCCAACTTAATTCCCTACCTTTTCCCACCAAGATGCTGAAACATCAGTATACAACATTTCATCCTGTTCTGCTTCTCAAAAAACAACATTAACTGTAGCAAAATATTATAGTTTAAAGTTCCATTTAGGGGCCACTTTTCTCCACATTCCAGCTTATAAAGCGGCCACCACTGATTACGATATTTTATCAATGTTTTCCTGTTCACACTTCCACCGGCAGATCCTCCAATATCCTTCCAGTGACTTAAAACACATCCTAACACACTTTTCTTTAAAATTTCACTGCTTGTTTGCCCCCCCAGTTTCCAGTTTACACTTTCAGAATACACATGTTACTTACAAAAGCGTATCACAAAACGTATCACTCACAAAAATACGGGCACGCAATATCTTTCAGTAGCGATGCCACAAAACTACTATTACCAGCAATATTGCCAAAATCACAGTAACAATAGTCAGAGTCAAATTCCACATGCGATAAGTCAGAAAACCGAACTGTGTAACACCGTAACGATATCTTTCTTATAACAATGCCACGAACCTACTATTACCACCAGGAAAATAGCCAAAATCGCAGTAACAATAACCAGAGTTAAATACCATACTCCATGAGTCAGAAAACCGAAATAGACAACACAATTCCAGATGGACCTTAAAGCGAGCTCCTTCCTTAAGGTCCCCAAACATGTACTTATGGTGATAACCACAAAGTATATACCAAACACTGCCTCGCAGAAGATCACCTTCTGACTTACAGACAGTTCCAGATGACCGGTCTACCAGAAAACCAAACCAGAATAAAGAATATACTCACTTACAATGATGGGGTCCTTGTCTGCCTCCGCAGTGATCCGGTGAGTCGAGGCGTCCCTCCGGGAAATCCCGGGGGTACCCTAGGGAGTCCTGTTCCCAGCAGGTCCTGCAGTCCGGCAGAGAGGTTGTCCCATCTGGGTCGCCAAATTGATTCAAAGATCGAAGCCGAAATTCCTTTAAGTGGTATATTCTTTATTGCAGCGCTGGATGCACGGGGGATCTCTCCACCTATCGTGCATACCCAAAGCAGAAAGCAGTCTTGAATTTATACAATCAATCTATCAATATTCTACAAGCACCTATACATATGCATTACCTATCCCCGCCTTCCCTCGCTTCTCATGCTAATTAGCCTTTTGGCACCTTGCGCCTGCGCAGAGCCTTCCAAGAATTGTGGGCAGGGGTCTTTGGGACGTGGGCAGGGGTCTTTGGGAGGAAGACCCCGAGTCTTCCTCACAGTGTACTTTTCACCTTTGGTCAGGAATCTGCTGAATTGGCATGTTTCTTAATTGCAAGAGCTGGTTGTTGCCAATTCTCCCGTTTGTTGTATCTTTATAATGAATTCCAATGTCCAGTTTCGAGATTTATAGTCCTTACATTCGTTTCTCTGTCCGCCTGCCGCTTCCTTATCATGAGTTCCAGTGTCTTGTTTCGAGATATACAGTCCTTGTCTGGGGATTGTCCTTGCCTCCCCAATACCTCCTTAATCAATCCCCCCTTTTCTTTTCCCATGCAAATTCTTTTGCATCAGATACTTTCTTTATTTACAGTAACACAACAAAGCAGGCATCTAAACAACATGCACACAAATATTCCTAACACTACTAATACGATTAGAGCAATGAATACTTGTTTCAACCATTGGAAATTGGGCAACCAGGAGGTTAACTTATTCCATAGTTCACTAAAACTCCATGAAAGATCATCTTTACTGATCTCATGTAGGATCCTGGTCTGCTTCCATATTTCTTCCAGGTCGGTAGAGATCCTTCCACTCTGATCTACATACATACAACAACTTGTGTTTATTACTGTACAGACTCCCCCTTGAGTGGCCAGTAACAAGTCTAGGGCCATCCGATTTTGGAATACTACCTGTGATAAACTAGATATCTCTTCTTGTTGAGCCTTTATAGCATCCAGAATTTTGTTTTCTAACTTCTCTATAATTGCAGAAATATTAACTATTGCCTTTTCCAATTCACTCACTCCTAACCATGGGATAAACCATCGCACAAAACTATGAAAAGGGGTGTGTCTCTCTACCAATGGATTGTTAATTTTTCATCTGATTCTCCGGATATGATTTCTCAAGTAACCTCGAGGCACTACATCATGTACTGTCATACTGGGGACTACCGCTCCAAGAGTGCAAGTTCCCTTCCAATTCTCAGGCAAGACCTTACGGGCTGTATCATTGCATAGCCAATACCACCCTTTTCCTTCTGGAACCGTCCAGCTGGTTGAATTTGCCCAGCCGCTAGTCGTACTAATATCAATTGTTCAATTACAAGATGTCTGATTTCCCACATAAGTAGTATCCGTATTCATACAATGCTGTTTTCCTATACCCTTAGGCGGGTTACACCTTTGTACACACACATAATAGGATTCTAACGGCAAGAAGCTACTCACTTCTAGTTCCAAAACTGCTTAATATTTTCGACCCCAAGATGTGTTTTCCCACAAATTAGTCCAAGATAAGTTTGCAGGCAAGGGAATCCCAATTAACGATACACCCTTATTCCCATGCTGTGGCAGATGGGTGCATACCCAACAGTTCGTCTTATTAGTTACTTGAGAAATTGTTTGTATTAAGGTCAGGTGTAAGTTCTCATCCCAAGTTGCCCACCCCAAATCCGAGAACCGCACCCCTGCAATCATTAGGATCTGGAAAACCGTAATTTTGTTGGTCCAATTGGAGTGGTGGTCCATATCCTCGCCGGGGCCTTCTTCACCCTTGAATTGTGGATCCAAGCTGCTTGCTTCTTAATCTTAATGGCGGTGTGTGTTGTCAGTAATACTTGGTGTGGTCCCATCCACTTTCCTTCCATTTTTCCTGCACGGGTTGTCCTGAAAAAGTCTTTATATATATATAATCCCCGAGCTTAAAGGGGTAGATTGGTTGATCCAACCCTCTAGCCCTGGTCCCTAAAACAAATGTATGTACTTTATTTAATTGTTTCTGAAGTTCAGTTATATAAGCATATAAATATTCTGATCCTAACTGCGTTAGGTCCTCTCCACTAAATAGAAATTGCTATGGCCTTCCATATAAGATTTTGAAGGGACTCAAATTTCCTTTTATTCTAGGTTTAACTCTAATTCCAAGTAATGCTAAAGGGAGGGATTGAGGCCATGACAAATTAGCTTCTTATCCAATTTTAGCTATTTATTGTTTAATTAAATGGTTCATTTTTTCTACCTGTCCACTTGCCTGTGGTCTATAAGGAGTATGCAGTTGCCAATCTATCTTTAGAATCTTACTTATCTGGTCTACCACTTGTGCACAAAAATGTGAAACTCTATCAGAAGACATTGCTACTAGAATCCCAAAGCATGGTATTATTTCATTTAACAAGACTTTAACCACTTCTCTTGCTTTGGTTGTTCGACAGGGAAAGGCTTCAGGCCTTCCTGAAAACGTGTCAGTCAGAACCAGTAAATAATGATACCCCCCTTTTCTAGGGAGTTCTGAAAAATCAATTTGCCACTGTTGCCCCGAATAATTTCCTTTACCGATTATTCCAAATTTTATTCTATTCTTGGTATTGGGGTTATTGTGTAAGCAAATGCTACATTGTTGAGTTACTTGTTTTATCATATCGTCCCACTAATGTCTGACTCAGGCTCTTATGCAGTGTGCCAGCTCCCCAATGCGTTTTATTGTGTTCTGTAAGAACTATGGGCCATGTCAAACTAGAGGGTATTACTATGGGGTTATCTTTTAAATATACTCATCCATCTGGTTTCATTTTACCTTTCAAATCTTCAATTAATTTTAAGTCTTCTTTTGTATAATTTGGATATAGTTTGGATTTTACCGTCTGGTATCAAAGACAATGCCTTCACCTCAGTTATTTCAGCTGCCTGCTTAGCCTCTGCCAATCGATTTTCCAATTTCAAAATCGGTGTTCCCCTTTTGGTGTCCCTGACAATGCATGATAGCTACCTTTTCTGGTTGTTTTACAGCCTCTAACAATTTTAAAATTTCTTCAGCATACTTTGTGTTTTCACTGAGCGGTCAGCAATCCATGTTCTTTCCAAATTGCTCCATGAGCATGTACCACGCCGAATGTATATTTAGAATCTGTCCAAATATTTACCCTTTTTCCCGCTGCCAGTTCCAATGCTCTCGTGAGAGCAACTATCTCCGCCTTTTGAGCTGATGTTCCAGGGGGTAAAGGCTTAGACTCGATTACCTGCTGAGTAGTTGTTATAGCATATCCAGCTTTACGTTGTCTTTGCGTAACAAAACTGCTCCCATCCGTGAACCAAGTTTCTTCCGCGTCTTCCATGGGCTCCTCCTTAAGGTCTGGTCGGCTGGAATACACAGTCTCTAGAGTTTCTAAACAATCGTGAATCACAGCTTGTGCCGGAGCATCACTAAGAAAAGAGGCTAGATTCACAATATGAATTATCACAATCTCCACGTCGTCCTGTTCTACCAATATTGCTTGATATTTCAAAATCATCAATTCTTGTTTAAGTTGTTTAAAGACTTTTTGTGCTTCTCCAGTCCAGACTAACTTTGACTGGTTAATCTTTATCAATTCACATAGAGGCTTTACCAATAGTCCATAATTATAAATCCAAAGGCGACACCAACCTGTCATTCCTAAAAAGCTTTGTAGCTCCTTTACCATTTGAGGTTCTGGAGTCCGGCAAATGACTTCCTTATGTTCAGTTCCTAGTTCTCGTTGTCCTTCCGAAATGTCAAATCCCAGATAGGTCACACTTTGTTGAGCCAGCTGGACTTTCTGTCAAGAGACTTGATATCCATTTAAACCCAGAAAATTAAGACGACTTATAGTCCATTGAATCCAACTCCCTTTAGTCTCGGTAGCTATTAAGAGATCATCTACATATTGTAACAAAGCACCTTCAGTGTCCGGAGGTATCCATGTTTCGAGTTCCCTTGCTAATTGGTTTCCAAAAATAGTGGGGCTATTCTTGAATCCTTGAGGTAGTAATGTCCACGTAAGCTGCGTCTTTCTGCCTGAATCGGGATTTTCCCATTCAAAGGCGAATAGGTTTTGGCTTTCTGTGGCTAAGCCTAGGCAGAAGAAGGCATCTTTTAAATCCAGTACGGTAAACCAGACTTGACTATTCTTTAATTTAGTCAGCAAAGTATAAGGGTTTGCCACTACTGGATGTATATCCTCAGTGATTTTATTTATGGCCCTCAAATCCTGAACTAGCCTATAGCTTTTTCATCTGCCTTTTTAATTGGCAATATGGGTGCATTGGATTCTGATTCACATTCAATCAATAATCCATACTGTAAAAATTGATCAATTATCTCTTTAATTCCTTTCCTATCTTCTATCCTCAAAGGATATTACTTAACCTTAACGGGTTTCTCTCCTGACTTTAATTTAATAATTATTAAGGTCACATTTTTAGCTCTTCCAGGGACTTCGGTAGCCCAAACTCCTGGACATACTTGATCTGTGATCTCTAAAGGTATTTCACTTTTAGGGTCAGTTTGTATTAGTGCCAAGCTTAACACATTTATTAGTTGTTCTTCTCCTGTTCTTAATTCCATTTTCCCTTTTTCAAAGACAATTTCTGCTCCTACTTGCTCTAATAAATCTCTACCTAAGAGTGCCCATGAGGAGCTAGGCATAGATAAAAATCTGTGTATGCCCCATTGTTTCCCTAATTTGTACTTCAAAGGTTCACAAAAATAAGCCTTTTCGGTTACACCTTGTCCTGGTTTCAGTTAGAACAGAGTTAATTTTCTTCCTAGTAGCTGGGAGAATGCTATGTTTTGGCTTAGGATGAGAAGAGTGCTGATAACACCCCGATGTTTCAATTGTTGCAGAGCAATGCTTATAGCAAGCCAAGGACATCTCAGCTTCTTGCTCTGTCCTGCCAACAGGCAGGCTGGGGGTGCAGTAAGAGCTGGGAGGGGACAGACCCAGGACAGGTGACCCAAACTAGCCAAAGGGGTATTCCATAGCATCTGACGTCAGGCTAAACAATACATAGGGGTGGCTAGCCAGGGGGAGGGGGCCGGACTGCTCGGGGTTAGGCTGGGCATCGGTCAGCGGGTGGTGAGCAATTGCATTGTGCATCACTTGTTTGTACACATTATTAGTAGTGGTACTATTATCATCATTGTATTATTATTATTGTTATTATTATTATTATTATTATTAATTATTATTATTATTATTATTATTTTGTCTTATTAAACTGTCTTTATCTCAACTCACAGGCTTCACTTTCCATTTCTCTCCCCCGTCCCAGAGAGGGAGGGGGAGGGGGAGCGAACAGCTGCGTGGTGTTTAGCTGCCGGCCGGGTTAAACCATGACACACCTTTTACCCTAACATAATAATTCTGTGAAGGCATTAATGCTTGATTTAGAACTGAATACGTTGCCCCATAGCAATAAGAAATTTCACTTCCATTCCTCCCCTAGCTTCATTATAACCAGTGGAGGATCCGCTAGGGTAGATTCCCCAGGTCCCCGTTATTCCTGTTGAAATCAGGGGTTGATTACCCTAGGAAAAGGCTAGTCAATTTGTCCTCCAAAGCCAGGTCCAAACCGTTTTGTTTTATTTATTTATTTATTTATTTATTTTCATTACATTTCAGAGTTGGTCCAAAAATTCCATAGGGCTTTCTTTTAGACCTTGTTGGAAGCATATTCTCAATTCCCAATTCATCCAGGTTTTAGTATTTACTTAACCGTTCATGATTTTCAGGATGATTCGGGTCTTAGTGGGGGTCGGTCAGGGGAATGCAATTGTCCACAGTTCCCTGAACGGTCCCATCAGCAATCTGAGCTCGCACATGAACTCAGGTTGTTTTAAGAGTGTACCTCTTTTCTGTTTCTGTGACAACTCTCTCGGACCGATCATGGTCCCTTTGCCCTAAAGGGCTAACACCCATGATTTTAAGATCTCTGCCTCGGGCAGAGGCAGAACTATTAACATTCCTACATCCTCTTTCCCTGCTCATTCAACTTCAAACACCTTTAACACTTTCAACAACCCTTTTAACACTTCCTTTATCTTTCTCCAGCCTGTACTTCTCTAATGCCAACATCAAAGGTTCAGTCAGGGGCCAACTTAATTCCCTACCTTTTCCCACCAAGATGCTGAAACATCAGTATACAACATTTCATCCTGTTCTGCTTCTCAAAAAACAACATTAACTGTAGCAAAATATTATAGTTTAAAGTTCCATTTAGGGGCCACTTTTCTCCACATTCCAGCTTATAAAGCGGCCACCACTGATTACGATATTTTATCAATGTTTTCCTGTTCACACTTCCACCGGCAGATCCTCCAATATCCTTCCAGTGACTTAAAACACATCCTAACACACTTTTCTTTAAAATTTCACTGCTTGTTTGCCCCCCCAGTTTCCAGTTTACACTTTCAGAATACACATGTTACTTACAAAAGCGTATCACAAAACGTATCACTCACAAAAATACGGGCACGCAATATCTTTCAGTAGCGATGCCACAAAACTACTATTACCAGCAATATTGCCAAAATCACAGTAACAATAGTCAGAGTCAAATTCCACATGCGATAAGTCAGAAAACCGAACTGTGTAACACCGTAACGATATCTTTCTTATAACAATGCCACGAACCTACTATTACCACCAGGAAAATAGCCAAAATCGCAGTAACAATAACCAGAGTTAAATACCATACTCCATGAGTCAGAAAACCGAAATAGACAACACAATTCCAGATGGACCTTAAAGCGAGCTCCTTCCTTAAGGTCCCCAAACATGTACTTATGGTGATAACCACAAAGTATATACCAAACACTGCCTCGCAGAAGATCACCTTCTGACTTACAGACAGTTCCAGATGACCGGTCTACCAGAAAACCAAACCAGAATAAAGAATATACTCACTTACAATGATGGGGTCCTTGTCTGCCTCCGCAGTGATCCGGTGAGTCGAGGCGTCCCTCCGGGAAATCCCGGGGGTACCCTAGGGAGTCCTGTTCCCAGCAGGTCCTGCAGTCCGGCAGAGAGGTTGTCCCATCTGGGTCGCCAAATTGATTCAAAGATCGAAGCCGAAATTCCTTTAAGTGGTATATTCTTTATTGCAGCGCTGGATGCACGGGGGATCTCTCCACCTATCGTGCATACCCAAAGCAGAAAGCAGTCTTGAATTTATACAATCAATCTATCAATATTCTACAAGCACCTATACATATGCATTACCTATCCCCGCCTTCCCTCGCTTCTCATGCTAATTAGCCTTTTGGCACCTTGCGCCTGCGCAGAGCCTTCCAAGAATTGTGGGCAGGGGTCTTTGGGACGTGGGCAGGGGTCTTTGGGAGGAAGACCCCGAGTCTTCCTCACAGTGTACTTTTCACCTTTGGTCAGGAATCTGCTGAATTGGCATGTTTCTTAATTGCAAGAGCTGGTTGTTGCCAATTCTCCCGTTTGTTGTATCTTTATAATGAATTCCAATGTCCAGTTTCGAGATTTATAGTCCTTACATTCGTTTCTCTGTCCGCCTGCCGCTTCCTTATCATGAGTTCCAGTGTCTTGTTTCGAGATATACAGTCCTTGTCTGGGGATTGTCCTTGCCTCCCCAATACCTCCTTAATCAATCCCCCCTTTTCTTTTCCCATGCAAATTCTTTTGCATCAGATACTTTCTTTATTTACAGTAACACAACAAAGCAGGCATCTAAACAACATGCACACAAATATTCCTAACACTACTAATACGATTAGAGCAATGAATACTTGTTTCAACCATTGGAAATTGGGCAACCAGGAGGTTAACTTATTCCATAGTTCACTAAAACTCCATGAAAGATCATCTTTACTGATCTCATGTAGGATCCTGGTCTGCTTCCATATTTCTTCCAGGTCGGTAGAGATCCTTCCACTCTGATCTACATACATACAACAACTTGTGTTTATTACTGTACAGACTCCCCCTTGAGTGGCCAGTAACAAGTCTAGGGCCATCCGATTTTGGAATACTACCTGTGATAAACTAGATATCTCTTCTTGTTGAGCCTTTATAGCATCCAGAATTTTGTTTTCTAACTTCTCTATAATTGCAGAAATATTAACTATTGCCTTTTCCAATTCACTCACTCCTAACCATGGGATAAACCATCGCACAAAACTATGAAAAGGGGTGTGTCTCTCTACCAATGGATTGTTAATTTTTCATCTGATTCTCCGGATATGATTTCTCAAGTAACCTCGAGGCACTACATCATGTACTGTCATACTGGGGACTACCGC